>NC_084581.2:24906456-24938956 GCF_033978685.3 Nerophis lumbriciformis | reverse complement strand
ATATATACACGTATACACACATATACATGTATACACACACACACACACACATACATATATATATTGTATATATATATATATACATACACATATATGCACATATATACATGTATACATATATATACACACATATATACATACATACATATATATACATATACACATATATATATATATATATACACACACACACATATATATACATATACACACATATATATACACACACACACATATATATATATATATATATATATAAACACACACACACACACACACACACACACACACACACACATATATATATTGTATATATATATATACATACACATATATGCACATATATACATGTATACATATATATACACACACATATATACATACATACATATATATACATATACACATATATATATATATACACACACACACACATATATATATACATATACACACATATATATACACACACACACATATATATATATATATATATATATATATATATATATAAACACACACACACACACACACACACACACACACACACACATATATATATATATATATATATATATATGCATGTGTGTGTGTGTTTATATATATATATATATATATATATATATATATATATATATATATATATATATAAACATATACACACACACACATATATATATATATATATATATATATACACACATACACATATATCTATATCTATATCTATATATACATATATACAGTACAGGCCAAAAGTTTGGACACACCTTCTCTTTCACAACACAACTGATGGTCCTAACCCCGTTGATAAAATCAACCCTGATAAGGCACACCTGTGAAGTGAAAACCATTTCAGGTGACTACCTCTTGAAGCTCATCAAGAGAATGACAAGAGAGCGGTACTCAGAGCAAAGGGTGGCTATTTTGAAGAAACTAGAATATAAAACATATTTTCAGTTATTTCACCTTTTTTTGTTAAGTACATAACTCCACATGTGTTCATTCATAGTTTTGATGCCTTCAGTGATAATCTAGAATGTAAATAGTCATGAAAATAAAGAAAAACTGCTCAGTGGCCTTGTGGTTAAAGTGTCCGCCCTGAGATTGGTAGGTCGTGAGTTCAAACCCCGGCCGAGTCATACCAAAAACTATAAAAATGGGACCCATTACCTCCCTCCACTCAACATCAAGGGTTGGAATAGGGGGTTAAATCACCAAAATGATTCCTGAGCACGGCCACCGCTGCTGTTCACTGCTCCCCTCACCTCCCAGGGGGTGGAACAAGGGGATGGGTCAAATGCAGAGGGTAATTTCACAACACCTAGTGTGTGTGTGACTATCAGTGGAACTTTATCTTTAAAACGTATTGAATGAGAAGGTGTGTCCAAACTTTTGGCCTGTACTGTATATACATATATATTTAAATAAACACAGATGTTTTTGGTTCAGGTCTGTTGTTTCTGCCCTAAAATAAATTTCTTTGTGGGGTACAAGACAATGTGAATGTATTTTCTATGTAAAGTAATCATATGTAGTTGTTATTGCTCCTGCTCTAGAAAAGTTAGAAAGCTCAGAGAAAGAAGAGGCAGGAGGCTTATCCGTTGAGCTGACAGACACAGATTAACAGTAATAACATTGTCCTCTGACCAGCATGTATGATAGATCGCTTGACAAGATCAAATATGCTGTAGGTAAGACTTCATCAACTCATCGATAGGCTGATTGGCAACACTAAATTGGCCCTAATGTGTAAATGTAACTGTCTATCTGCGTTGGACTTGTGATGAGGTGGTGCCTTGACCAGGGTGTAACCCGCCTTACACCCGAGTGCAGCTGGGATATGCTCCAATCCCCCACAACTCCGAATAGGACAAATGGTAGAAAATGGATGGATGGAAGGTTGGGAATTGGGGTAGAAGCAGACATGCGCATGGTTGAAACTGTTCCGACAGGAAGTAACTTTTTCCTTAACCAGTCACATAGGGATGGTAAACAACAGCTATGTAGAGATGTCGAACCTAAGGCCGAAGGCAAAACATTCATGCCATGCTTCGGTTGCCTTACAGAGAAGTGAACTGCTTCCTGAAATACCATGCTCAGTGATTCTCAAACTGTGGCATTAGTGGGGCTAGTGGTACGCCAAAGAATCACTTGATTAAAATACAGTGTTTTAATTTCCTGTATTCAAACATAGTGATACTGTTCAAACTGTGTGTAATGTTACAGTGGCCAAAAATATTAAATATACTTGTTTTAAATGAATACTTAGCCCTACTACACTACTGTGTTTTAATGTTGGTTATTATGGACGTATATGGAGAGCCAAGTTTTTTCTGAGGTGGTACTTGGTAAAACAAGCACTGCCACAGCTAATATTGACATGATGTATCTAAAATAAAATATGTTTTCTTTATTAAATGTTGTGATTTGTTTAATCTTCAAAGAGGCACAAAATCCCAATAAATGAAACTGAAAGACAAAAATAAATGACATTAACCTGCATGTTGTTGATCAGTAGTTCAGGGACCGTGTGAAAGGTTGATTCTGTGTTTTTCTCAGCTTTCTCTTTTGCTCTGGGTGGCTGGCTGTCCATATGTTCATCTTCATCGTTTTCCTGCCTCTGCAGCTCCATTTCCCCATTCTCTATACCTGCACAAAAACACTTATTTTACTTCAATACTAGATAACAGAAGTACAGAACACAAATGAACAAATAAAAACGATTGCACATTTCCTATCTGCTCAGTAATATACTGTAAAATTGAGTAAAATTAGCAATAAAGTTTTAAGGTATGTCAATCAATCAATCAATCAATGTTTATTTATATAGCCCTAAATCACGAGTGTCTCAAAGGGCTGCACAAGCCACAACGACATCCTCGGTATAGAGCCCACATATGTCTACATTTGATCATCCTTTTACCACTTTCAATTAGCAATAAAGTTTTAAGGTATGTCTACATTTGATCATCTTTTTCCTACTTTAAATTAGCAGTAAAGTTTTAAAGTATGTCTACATTTGATAATTTTATCATCTTTTTACTCTTTTCACCACTTCTTAGTTGGAAAACACTTAATGGTATGTGTCACAGTCTGACAATTGCATTGCATTGAATACGATTTGTAGTCACTCAACAGTTTTAATTACTGACTCAATGTGGGGTATTTTATTTGTTAATTATATTTGTATGTTTCAATACTTTTTAAAAACCATTAAAGCTGGTTACACAAAAGTTAAGTAGTTTTATGTTTTGCATTTTGTTACTTAACTGAATCCAAAATGAACCTAACCGTTATTTTAAAAGATCAATAGGACCTTAAGAGGTATGTATTGAACCATGAATATGGTTTACTTTTACACCCCTAATCAGAATTTGTCCTTTTCAGCAGGCAGATAATGTAGTGACACCTTTCTGTGTGGGATTTGTTGGGTCCAATTTCTCATGTTTCAGTTCCTGGACCTCAGCAGCTTGTAAGTCTTCGTCCTGATGTTCTGTTTCCATTAAAACATCTTCATCCTGATCTTCAACCTTGTCCTGTTGAGGTCCTGCTGCTTTCTGCTGATCAGCATTGGCGACATCTGGGAGCAGCAAGTTCAACAATATTTACTTTTATTTCCGAATAGCACAATCTAATAATTTACTGTTCATGATGTAGTTGTTACAGACCATAGGTTTGAGTGTCATAAGCCTCGTCTCCCTCTTTGATATACTCGTACAGGTCGGATTCCAGCTTGCTGTCAAGTTGCCTTGTGTCTTGCGTCTTATTCTTGGAGCTCTCCACTGTACGCAGACGCTTATTGATACGCTCATTGTAGTCACCCATTGATCGTTCATTGTCAGCTTGACCGGGTTTTCGCTTAAAGCTCTGCAACGTTCAGTTCAAACCATCAAACTCAGTTGGAGTTCACAAGAAGAAAGACTTCCCGAAACATTACCTGAGTCTTGTTCTGTGTCTGCGTCTGTGAAGCCATCCTTGCGGTCAACTTTGACTCGTGACCTGCTGATTCGTTGGCATCAGATGCTCCACTCCCGTGCTCCTGACGAAACAAAATATGGAAACGGTGCTTTTTTTGGATTACCGTACTATTGCACTCTGAATAGTTGAGTAAAACTTTATGGTGGACAAAGTGCAAGTCTCAATCATCATAAGACAAATTGCTAAACATTTTTAACGGCAGGAGGCATAAGGTTTAAGGTAGGAAAAATCCACCAAGCGGAACAGTCAAGTTTGGCCCCCAAAATAAGGTCAACCCTGATCTGACTTGAGTTTCTGTCTAGAGACGAGAAATGGCATTCCGCTACAATACCGGATATTTACACCCCAAAAAAAAATCAACAAAGAAGGTCATTGTATACCAGTGTTGGGTTAGTTACTGAAAAGCAGTAACTAGTTACAGTTACTACATTTCAAAAGTAACTCAGTTACTAACTCAGTTACTTACACCAAAAAGTAATGCGTTATTGTGAAAAGTAACTATTTAGTTACTTCTTTTTTTCTTCTTTTTTTTTTTTTAAAGCTCCCATTAATGCCCTTTTAGCCTTCATTTCAGTACTGTTATTGCACTGGAGAATAATACAATCTGTTGATCAATTTGACATGCATTTGCATCACTGAACTCTGCTAAGCCATGTGGTCTACATACAACACACAAAGACAAAGATATGTTACAAAGGCCAATTTGTTTCTGGCCAGAACAAATTGACAAAACTATTTTAAATAGCTGCAACATAACGTACATAAGTAACAAACAGCATAATAACAGCATAGATGTAAACCAAGAAAGGCACACACTACATACACAAAGCCTAACCAGGCATTTCCTTCCTCAAGTAATTCTGATACAAAATCATGTCTGAAGCCCAGAACACTCTACACATTTCCCCAGTTTTAGTTTAGAGATAAGGAAAGATTGGCCTGGCCCACTAGGATCCCTCTTTATGTTTGTGAACTTTATAGTCTATACATTTAGAGTGATGTGATAATCAAACACTCTAGAATGAAAGAGTATATAAGAGAATTGACAGCAACGTTCCCTCTCAGGAGCGCGCCTGTGCAATTGCGCACTGCTCAAGCGTCCTCTGCGCACGGCAAATCTATGCCACGCACAAAATCAAATAAAAAAATAAGCGCATAACAATTTTCGACCAGACACGGACACGACAGAGAAAACCGTTTTCGTCATCATTGTTCAAATATTGTAACGTCTGTCGAGACGCTTTGAGGACATGAATTCCATCCATCACTTTACTGAGCAAAACTCTTTGTCGGCCATAAACACATCACCAAAACATTAGTAAAAAAAATGATATCTAGCAAAAGTGGTCATTTTCTGCAGTACAAACCAGACCAAAAGCAACTTTGTTATATCAACAGCAGCCACTCGCTCTCTCACGTGCGCCAACACTTGCACATATGGCACTTAGCCAGTGATGCGTTTACAGCCACACAAAAAGTCGGACAACTCCAACTCCACACATAAAGTGTCATTCCAGGTCGTTACACTATGATTTACCAATCAAATGTGTGCTTATTCTAGTGTCATTTATTAGGAATCTTAATTTATAAATACTAATCATTAAATGCTGTTAGTATATTAAATAAATACTAATAAAAATATATTTTTTACAAACAGGAAGTTGCAGGAATGTACACATGATCCCCTGCTTACATCTCATTGTGCAACATGTGAATGTTTTAATGGGAACTAAATGCAATGTCTGAAAGGGGTACAAATTATTTCCAAAGCAGGACCTCCACCCAGACAAACAATACAAGTACACAGTTCATGAAAAACAATATTTGTTGTTATTGTCATTATAAGTGGGCCTAAACACTTATATTAGAAATGGAAATGACTGCTGTCATTTGATTATAATAATAAGAGAATGTTGTCTGTCTATCTGTGTTGGCCCTGTGATGAGGTGGGGACTTGTCCAGGGTGTACCCTGCCTTCCGCCTGAATGCAGCTGAGATAGGCTCCAGCGACCCCGAAAGGGACAAGCAGTAGAAAATGGATGGATGGATGGAGATGTAAGTTGTTATTTAGTCAGATTTGGGACAGGTGTGCTGCTGGTGTAGCCACAGTGTGCACGTCTGATGTTGCTCACATGGGCTCCACTCAATGCTCAGGGACTTTTTGCGTTTGCTCACACACGAACAATTAGAGGGAACATTGATTGACAGAGTGTGTGTACCTTCAGCGGTGAATGATGCGCAGAGGCAGACTTAATCCTTAAATGGTGGTGGTGGAGGTGAAATGTCATTGGAGTCTCTATCTCTCTTTACTAGCTTCGTCGAAGCATGTTGCTTATGTCGCCTGTTTCAGCAGATTTGAATTGCTGTTTTGGGCAGTAGATGGGATCTTTGATCCAAAGCACAATTTACATTTAACTAAAATGTTGTTTTCTCTGTGCTCGACAAAAGAAAAGTAGTGAAAATATCTCCATGTTAGCAAACTCGACTTCTGGCTCCGCCATGATCAGACACGCCCCACCTCTCCCCCCTCCCCACACTCACACACACACAGAGCGCATGTCTCTCTCTCTTCTCCGGCTTGTGACACAAGAAGAATCAGAACGATGACACAGCAGCGCTCCGATAAAACACACTTTATACTACATAAAAAGTAACGTAAAATAACGCAGTAACGCATCATGTAGTAACGGTAACTGAGTTACTGAATATAAAAAAATAACGCGTTAGATTACTAGTTACCGCCGAAACTAACGGCGTTACAGTAACGCGTTACTTTGTAACGCGTTAGTCCCAACACTGTTGTATACAGGTCAGGCATAACAAATACAGTACTGGTGCATGGTGCATAAAAAAACATAACGTCCATACAACTTCTGTTCTTGTTGTCGAAGGTAGATGGAGCACATCCAGACTGAAGGGAGCCAAATGCTTGGATTTTACTGACGTCACGTCCTGCTCACATCCCACCCATTAAATAGGTGGTCAAGCTAGTTCTGTTCTCAATGGGTATTACCGGTAGGCGCCATTTAGCCTTTCTCGGAAAAAAAACAAACACCTATGCTTGTGTTGTTTTTTGGCTGTACAAATCGTTCAAATTACGAAAAGGCTAAGCGTTTCTTCAGAGAAAAGGGCGGAAGAGTACAAGTCTTCATGAAACGACAACGAAAAAAGCAGCTCACACTCCAATCCAAAGGAGAAGAGTCGAAGAATGCATAATTTTGCAGTGATCACTTTGTTAAAGGTTTGTTTGATATACTTTTAACATTTATTAGTTCCTATTTAAGTATCATCTTATTATATTATTTGTACGGCGAGTCTAAATAAAAGAAAGCAAATGTGAGCAAAACCTAAAAGAGTTTAGTTTTTACCATAGGCAACAATTATAAATGAAGCTTTCAGCACACACACCACATTTACATTTATAGTTATATTTTGATAAAGACGGTGCGTGCAACAGAAACAAAGTTAAATCACGAAATGCAACCTGACCCGAACAAAAATGATGCATATTTATCCCGGAAAGTCTTGATACTAATTTCCATGACCCAGCCACACATAAGTTGTAGACCACCATGCTTTTTCAAGTATTCCATCTGTTTTGTAGTGTGGAATGGCGTCTGTAGCACAATCATTTGGTATGTCTGGGAACGCGACCGACGTATAATCTTTGATATCACTATCACTAGTATCACACTATTGTATTTGGATTCTGTCAGCTGCGAGAACAACTACACTACTCATGACGCTTGGTCACAGTCAGTACAGCATATACATTAAAAGTTAGCAAACAAATCACATTGACTGTAAAGCACACCTCTTTCACTTGGTCTGTGTGTGACGCTTCTCCTGCCATCTCCACAGCTGTGTCACTCTGGAAATTCTGCTCCCCTGTTTGCCCATCAGCGTTATGCTCTTCCCTCTCAGATGATTCTGGCTGCTCCTCCTCATCCTCATCCATACCTTCTGCATCAGGATCCTTTGCAAAAAAAGTAAAATCATTTTAGTGGTTGTGTGTTGATATCTTGTTTAGTTTCGTTAATTGTAGTGGCTAAAACTGTGCTTATAAAACGGTCCTTTTCAAGACCAATTTGTCTGCAGTTCATTCTTAAAAGCTATCCCATTGTTGATAGGCAGGAGTGTCCAAATTTAGAATTTGGGATTAAATGTAATATTACAACACATTTTTTTTACTTCGTAAAGCCCCCCCTAAATGCTAAAATTTTTTCTGGTTCAGGTATTTTGCAGGAAGTTCTGTCTGATTAAAATGCATATGTTGACCATACAAAAAACTAGTATGAATAGTACCTTAGTATTGGGTCCTTCGTCCCTTGGAACATTTTCATGTTTTCCTTCCTTTTGGCCATGGTCCTCTTTTTCTTCCTCCGCATCTTCCTGTGCACTCCCTTGGTCTTCTTCCCCACCATCTTCCGTCTCAGTCTTAGGCTCCGGTTCCAAGCTGTTGTCTTCTTGTTGCTCTGACTGGTCCTGCTCCATCTGCTCACATCCTTCTTGTTCATCTCCATCCTTCTGACCGTCTTCTTCCCCTTCTTTAGCCATGTCTTTGTCATCAATGTCAAGTGGGTTTTCTTCTGTAAATGTATCAATAAGAAAATAATGCTTATTTAAAAATAAAAAGGTATTTTACATTTTCTTTTTTTGAGAACATGTTAAAATTATCAACATCCTGTTTGGTTTTGTAGCATTAGTTTTTAGAAACGTTTTACTTTGTCTACTTATGACAGATTAAGGCCATATCCACACAGTCACATTATGTCAGCCTTGCATCACCTCCAACTTTGGAGCAACACTACTTTTCTAGTGACACTACCATCCTAGTCACTGCCGTTGTGTCCTTGGGCAAGACACTTTACCCACCTGCTCCCAGTGCCACCCACACTGCTTTAAATGTAACTTAGATATTGGGTTTCACTATGTAAAAGCGCTTTGAGTCATTTAAGAAAAGCGCTATATAAATATAATTCACTTCATTTACTTCACATTTCTAAATATGGCAAACATTTAAATAAAGCAAATTCTGGGATCCTTCAAGTAGCTAATAATTGAGAATTTACACGGAGCACTGGTTATTACTACTAACTTACTCTTTGCTAATCACAATGTTTACAATGAAATACTAGTATCATATGTATATTTTGTATCTGCTGATGTATTTCTGTTGTAGAAAGAAAAAATATATACCAAGTTATTGCCAATACCAATAAAAGAAGGCTGATATATGTCAAAGAGCCAAATATCGGCGCCGATAACTGGCATGGCAGATGGTCAGTCGATCCCTATTATATATAAATTTTATATATATGGATATATGGATTCTTTATTATTGTGAGATCGGGCCTTCTGAAAGATTGCGATCTATGTAGCCGTAGCCATGTCTGTCAACAGAAAGACCAAACTGCAAGGTATGAGCTACAAGAGATCATTTTTTGTGATCAGCATCGAAAGGCATTAATTGGCAACTGACGATGACATACTTTTCAATGGAAACATTTGGTGGCCCATCGGTTGGAACACCACTCAATCTTTTTCTCGATGACGTAAGGTAAGTAAAGTCAATGTGCTGTATTTACGTCATCGATGATGTCGACTAAGTCGATGAATAGCCTCAGCTCTAACGATTATGCAGCGCTCATACTTAAAGTATGTACTGTATACTTGATATGCACCACATTATTTTGAGTTGAGAGACATTTCCTGATATGATGCGTGTGGGCGAATAACTTTAATCAACATTAAATCAAAAATATAGACAATTAATTTTTAAAATATCTGTGTTGGTGTGGACATAGCCTTTGTGTCACTGAATGAAGTTGAAGCTGTACACATTTCTTTTAGATTCTTTTTGCCAGCAAACCAGCTTTGAATGACCACAATATAATTTTGATCCATGTTGAGTTCTCTGGTATCGTTTTAAACACCAAAGGCAAAGCATAGCAAAGTGCATTACAAATAAAACAATGTAGTAAGCATGGACAGCAGCATTTTTACTTCGGATGAAAATGCAGGGTTTACCGTCATCTTCATCATCTCCCTTGTCTTCAATCTCGTCATCTTGGTCCAGGTTTATATTCTCAGGCAGATCCAAAGCATCAGGTTCAGGTCTCTTGTCCTGCTGGCCATGATAAGGGTCCACTTCATTTTCGTCAAACTCCCGCTAAGAGACGAAGAAAAAACCCCACAGTCGAGATCGATCAAGTTACCGCACTTCAATACATCTGTGGCACAATGTCTTGTGTGCAAGCCATTCTAATTGAATACATTCATTGCAGGACACACAGAGAGATGCTGTAGTTGTATAATGGCAAAAATTCCTTTTACAGGTTTCTTTATCACCCATTCACTAAACCTACAGACCTAATCTTTAACCAATAAGAAGCCACAAGAACTCTTAAATGTTTTAAATTATGTCCTACATGAGCCCTTTGTGCTTGATCTGAACTCATTAAGTTCCTAAGTGATGTAGTAGAAACATCTTGGTTGTCAGGTGACAGTAAAGTAACTCTCGCAAGATATGGCTTCCACAAAATGGCGTTTCAAGTAATGAATACAGGTACTTCGAACAATGTAACATACATAATATCATGTGTCTTATACATCAATTAATAGTCTTTTACGACTAACATCACTGTTTTATATGCTGTGTTGTACATCCTTCATTTACATAAAGCACTAATAATTTTGGTTTAAAAAGGAGCAAGGCTAAGCGAGTGACACGGAAGAACGAGTGAGAAATACGAGGAAAGGAAAGCATTACATTACATGTAAAGGAAAGCGACAGGACACAACAGAAAAATAAATACAAATGGCGCTCTTTAAGAAAAAAAAAAAAAGCAATGGACAATGAAAGTAGAGCTATCAAACCAGAATTGACAGACTGATTTTTGTTCATTCTTCCCTATGGAAGCACAAAACCAGTTTGTGTTTGGTCAGAGACCATGCCTGTAAATGAAAGTCAAGAAAGTAAAAGGTGGGAATGTGAACTGCCACAAAGAAGCAGAGCACACCGTTTTTCACCAACCATACATTGAGGTCACAAAAAATAAGCAGTCTCAAAGTCCAAAATGAAGACTCCAATGAATCTTGAACCATTCATTCACTGTTCCACTGCTAATACATGTTGTTTGTTGTGTTGTTGTTGTCAGCAATTACGAAAAGCCAATCATATCTTTAATCCACTGAGATTATGCCTTTTTTCCTCGAAAAATAGTTTAATATTATTGAATAAATGAAAATCCGCTAGTTCAATGCTAATTCACATTGGATGTGCCATATACATGCTACCGATTAGCATTGGTGATTTTACATTTTACAAATTTGATGATCAATACTACAACTAAGACGCATGTTATAATCGACCGGCTGATGTGTCATAAGTACAATACGTACAAACACTTTACAAGACTAAACTGGCACATTCAACCTAAAGGCAAATACTATTTTCTAGTTAAGACAACATACCCCAGACTTGACACTACTGCCATCTAAAGTCCTGGAATTAAAACTACATGCAAATCATACTATAAAATACTTGTCATTGAGACTCAGAAGTGTAAGAAAACAAGATTTAAAAACTGAAGAGCACAATTACCAGCTTACTTTGTTATCAGCTTACTGTTAAATGCCTAATTGAAAAAAAAGACTTATTAAGTAACTAACAGTTATCAACACATGAACACACACAAAAGTACCAAAAATGAGTACTGTTGAGTACCGGTATCAATTCCCAATGACCTTTTTGGTTCAAGTATGAACAGTACCCATCCCTATTTGGAAACACACTAGAAGTTCTATATACACATCCTTAAGCTGGCACAAACAACTCTAAACCGCACGTATCCTGCACAATGAAAGCCTGCGTAGATCTGAATAAACAAGCACTCAATGATAACGACACCCACGAGTCAAGTATCTATTATTGAAAAACTTGACTGATTTTCTGCAGTGTCCTATGATTACCTCGTCTCCTTGTTCGTGGATTTTATCTCTTTCCTCTTCATCCATCTGTTCCTCGTTGCCATTTTTTTCTTGATCTTTGTTGTTTTCTGCAGCATCCAAGTTGTCGTCCTTTGCCACTAATTCAGATTCAGCCTAAACAATCAGAATTGTAGAGTTACAAAGGGATTTTGTAAGCTCCTATGACAAAAAACTCAAGTTTGTGTACCCATGATGTCTCTACTCAGTTTACAATATTAACCTTTTTGACAATTTATCACACCTTATGAAATACTGAATTCGTTTTTTTTATTACCGTAAACTGGGGTTGTACGGCATACCGGTACTAATAAAGTACCGCGGTACTAATATAAAAAAAACGGTACTGTGCTGCATTTGAAAAATACTGGTACTTTTTGCCGTGCGACAGTAATGTACAGAGCTTAGGAGCATGTTGCGTGCAAGCAGAAATAGTGTGGAGCGAAAAAATGGCAAATAAAGGCAATTCTGCTGGTAATTGGGCTTCAAAACTATGTAGCAATGTGACGCTTTAAACATGAAGTTCCGCGCTGCTTCAAAACATGCCTTGCCAAAGATGGCATGATTAAAGTAACGATAATACAATCTTTGCTTCAAACTTAGCTAAACAGTTAAATAATCATCCAGACCTGCACAATGAGATTGAAGGTAATGTTGCTAACAAGCTCCTGTGTTGTGCACGTATAGATATATACGCGCACAAAAATTTCTACCCTCTAGGAAATTAAAGAGACTCCATTTACTTTCATTGAAAATCATCGCGACGCTCACCTCCTTCTGAAATCCATTCAGCCAAAACTAAACATTGGAAGGGAAAACTTCTTCGGGATAAAGTAGAGAAATGTGTGAACGAAATGAGATATTAAGCACTGAGCTACGTGAAAGTATGGTTGAGATACAATAAGAGGAATTCTGCGGTTTCCTGAGAAAAAAACACATTGTAAAGGTGGTGTACCTATTGGGCCCATAGGATTCTTTTTCCTGAATAGCGTTGCCATAGTAAGACAAAATATTCCAAAAATCAAGTGCCAAAATACTGGAGCCACCATCGAAACCTTTACGATGATAGAAGATATGTAGGTATTTCTTTGGACGTTTGCAGGTGCTTGCAAGAATTTATTTCAACTCAAATATGATGCTGACTAATTCACTCCCCAAAGGTAATTAGACGGCGCTTCCTGGTGCTAAAAAAAAATACTACATTGTCCTATGTAACCTGACAGTAGTTGTGTAAGTGCAGAAGAATCAGCATAAGTACCTGGTCCACGCCTTGGCCAGACTCTTCCTCTTTGTCATCTTCTCCCTCTTCATCATCCTCCTCATCGCCCCACATTCTCTCATCCAGAGTATCTGTCTGCCCATCACCCAGGTCCCCCATTTTTTTGTCCAAGTCTTCCTTCTCTTTGTCTTCATCAGATTCATCTCCACCTGCAAGTCATGGAGGCAGGAATCAGTGCTCCAGGAGTTTTGAACAAAGAGGTCTTATGCTGCTATATCAAGTCTCAAGGATATATTTACCAGAAGCATTTTCATCGCCGTCATGCATTTGGCCATCAAAGTCCTCTGACATCTCAACTGCATTGTCTTCCGCTTTAATTTTCTTGTCATCTTGTTCTTCTTTTTTCTCCTGACCCTCAGTAAAGGTGTCCTCCACCTGAATTTTGAATGCAGGTATACAATACATTCATCTACTAATAAAACAACCAACATGTGCATTAATCATACCTTTACCAATAGCCTTCTTTAACATCACTGCTTCAGTGCATCATTATCAATACCAGTCAAATTTTTGTCAATTACATATTTGATCGCAATAAATTCTGTAGACTGAGCTTATCCCAGTCACTGAGTGAGAACCTAACCCACACTGAAGCAATAAATTATCAGTAGACTATAGGGAATATTATTTTACCCAAAATATTGGCAGGAGTTAAAGGGGACCGATGATGCAAAACCAACTTTTTTTAGCCGAGGGTACCGTATTTTTCGGAGTATTAGTCGCACCGGAGTATAAGTCGCACCTGCCGAAAATGCATGATAAAGAAGGAAAAAAACATTATGCAACTTTCATAAACTATGAAAAAAACTGTGACTTATAGTCCAAAAAATACGGTACATGTTTTGGGGTATTTGGGATCTGCATAAGTCCCGAAAATCTGAAATAAAACTGTGTAAACATTGCAGAGATATTGATAAAATAATCTTGCCTTCCCTCATACTTCCTCCAAACGAGCCGTTTGGAATTTGCTCTGTCCTGTGACATTGTCTGACATGTGACATCTGTGGATATCTTCATATGTGATAGAAATTTACCCCAAGAGCTTTACGCCAGTCCGCCATTGTAGTTCGACGCTGTAGTCCAGGGGTGTCAAAGTCAACGCCCGCGGGATGATATTTGAGTAGTATTAGAACCGGCCCGCAGGCCTGCTGCTCTTTTGCACGCACCAATACTCCATCAGTGTTGGGGTCCCAGGGAACCCATCAAGTCATAAAAATGGGGTCCCACAGTAAATTTGAGGTCTTACTTTTTTGTAACCGTTTTGAAAACAAATGATAAATGTATGCATTATCCTGTTATATCTCACATTCTATATTGTGTTTTGGAAAAAGTTTGTCATAAACATTATTTAATTAATAAAAAAACTAAAACAAAAGAAAACACATTTTTATGCATATGTAAATGTTTTCAGTTATAAACATTCATTCATTTTCTTCTTTCCTTCATGGATCTAAACTTTACCGCTGCCGGTATTTTTTTCTATATTTTTATTGTAATATTGTCAGAATGTGTTTGTTCTATTGTTGGCCAAAGTAAGACAAAGAAAACAATCTGAAGTTGTCTTTATTTTTTTTGTTTTAATGCCATGATTTTAATAGTCTGGCTCATGTGTGCACAGATTTAGCTCCATGCGGCCCCTGGCCTAAAATGAGCTTGACACCCTTGCTGTAGTCAATAAGCACCTTCTTCTTCCCTATTTTCTTGCTCTTGCCATTTCTAATGCAAAGTAGCGTATAGTTCTAACTTATATCTGTCAGTAGACTCAATACGGAAGTGCTAAAAACTACAAGAAGGCTGGCGGGGAGAAATAAAACGTGGAAGCACGTAAATAACACCGCCCAAAAATGGTGAATCCTGAAGAGACAATCACAAAGCAGCTTGAAGGTGGTCTGTAAAACATAATCTCTGCGAAATTTGGACCAAAGAACCGCCATTACTTATGTAGACCACAAGGAAGTGCTTTAATTGTAGAGACAAATCATAACATGGCCACTTTAAGGACACCAAATTATACTATTGCAATTATAATAGCGGAGTAGCAATTGCCACATATTAATTTGAACTTTGTACGTTAATTTGGAGTCTTCCTTTTGCTTTCTAATTTTCAAGTTTGTAAAATGTAACATTGCAATACAGTCAGGTACGTGTTTTACTGTGTACCGATTATCAGCCAACTAGCACATTCCACATGTAACTGTAGAGGAAGAACAATCACGTTACAGTCATCGAAGCCGTGCGCATGCCTGTGTGTGTTCCTAAAAAGCTGTAAACCTGGGAGAAACACTAAAAACCGTACAAAATATAATATATATATATATATATACAGTATATCTTATTCAATCATGAATGACTTCTGACCATTCTGTCATGTAAAACTGCTGTTTCCAAGTTAAAATATTGTATTTCATCACCTGGTCTTCGTTCTCAATCTTGTCACTGACATCCTTGGTGCCTTCGCCTTCTCCTATACCGCCACCTTCATAGTCATGAAACTCTGTGGCACCTTCGCCATCTCCAGCAGCAATTTCCTGGGGCAGGCAGAAACCCTGAGAAGAATAGTCAAACGTTAAAGTAATGTTGTAGAGGAGGTAATGAGGTCATTGATGGATGTGTCAATTAGTAGTTTTCTTTGATGGAAAATAATAAATCTGGAAAAAAAGCAGCAGCACTGACACGAGTGCGCTACTATTTTTATACTTGTGGATAGGGGTGTACGAATCTGATATTGATATTAGTCTGATAGCAACAAAAAAACAGTATCAGGTTTTATCAAACTGCGTCTGACATCTCCAATATTAGCCCTCCATGGTGGCAAATAAACTACATTTCTCACAAGTCCTGCAGGACGAGGCAAAGCTAAGCAAGCTGCCCCCTGACCTGAGCCAGCGAGAGCAGAAGACAAAAAGCCATTCTAGCTGCTAAGCTGGCTTTAATGTATTGTAGCAAAACAAACAACAGGTGTTCAGTGTACGTTTACCGAAGCTTAACTGTAACTGTGTTACTGTACAGCAAATAGTAACCGGCTATGAACAGGGAAATTGCAAGATTATTACTGAAGCCTCTCGAGAGAAATTAATACAACTACTACTCAGAACTTACATATCCAAAAAAACAGAAATGACAATATATTACCACAAACGTCAGCACCCAGAGAAAGAGCATTTGGTCTTTTTATAAAATAAACTTTCACATGCTGTATACAACAAACATACATTTTGTAACCTGTTTTGAAATGGTCCAATTATAATTTTTATATATACGTATATAAACACACATATATTCATTTTTGCAAAAGGTGGCTATTAATATTGACATGTGCATTTTAGGACATAACACCCATCCCTATGAATGTCAGGTTTGAGTATTTTATTCAACTGGGGAAATTATTTTCTTTAAGGTTTAATATATATATATATATATATATATATATATATATATATATATATATATATATATATATATATATATATATATACACACATACATATATATATATATATATATATATATATACATATATATATACATACATACATATATATATACATATATATATACATACATACATATATATATATATATATATTTGTATACACATATATATATATCTATACATATATATATATATATATATATATATATATATATATATATATATATATATATATAATTTATTGGTTAATGACAAATGGGGCATATACATGTTCTACATGGTGGGTTCAGTGGTACAATTTGTATGTACAACAACAAATTAGTATAGGTATAGTCAGGGAACTTCCCATATGGAGAAAGTAAAAGACAATCATTCTTACAATCAGAAATATGCAGACAGGCCAATATCCTGGCATTATTAAGATCAAGAACAGTCCCACAGTCTTAGTTTTGTCACATAATACAAGTATGACTTTGGCAGATTATCTTCTCTGATTTGGGTGCTTTTAGGAAAGAAGGCTCTGCAAGCATAGGCTGCAATATCATAAGAGTTGAATCCAAAAACACATGAGGCAAAGAATATACATAGGACTTACCTTCTGAGCAAGCTCGGTGAAGATGCTCGCCAATACAGACAGCAGTTTTCCGGTGGACCTGTGGACTCCCACTGACACAGCCAGGTAGTAGCGAACCAGGTCAGAGTAAATCCCAAGCAGAGGCTCGACACAAACCAGCATCCTACACGATCGGTTTACCTCCTGACCAGGCAAACGTACTTAAATCAAACTTTTCAGTCATGACTGAACACATTTTAGTGTGTTTGCTTGTCTGTGCACCTGAAGCTTTTGTGGCTCGCAGGAGTTTGTGTGCATCTTTAAGCAGTTCAGGAGCCTCTCTAGCCTGGCGTTCACATCCTTCAAACACAGAGCCTCCACATCAGCTGCAAGCTCCTCATCCATGTGATGGGTGAGGTGTCGAGGCTTCAGTAGGTCTTCCGCTTGCTCCTCACCAACCTCCTTGGTAATCTTCTCTGGACCTGATTTGAGAATGTGTGAAACAAAAAGTTTTTTCAGAAACACCTTCATAGTGCAGGAGTAGCAGAAAAGGTGCACTTGGACACCAGGTGCACCTGCAGGGAGCTTTCCTTGTAGAGTACTTCCTCGCGCACATGCGCCTAACATGGACATGTGGTATAATATAATAGTTTCTACACTAATCATTTTCCTGATTCTCTTACTTGGCGGAGCAACAAGGCCCAGATGTAGCAGCTTTTCAAAGAGTGGTGTAAAGATATCGCATTTCCCCTCTTCTGTGCTTCCTCGTATCACACCAAGAACAGAGAGTGCCGTCGTCTTTCCTCGTCCACCCCCAGTATCTTTTATCTAATCATATTTTATCTGAAATTCACAATGCCCCACCATTTCTTAGAGCTGAGTGCTTTGTCCGATAGATCTTTTTTCAGCTTGTTGTTGTATTGTCTCTGTTCGTTTTTCAGTTTAATTGAACACTGCCCTTGCTTCCAGAAACTTTTGCTTTGATGCCGGGTCGTTGGATGTAGGCATCTTACGGTGGAGCCGTCGCTTTTTCTTGGCTGCTCTTCTGCATTGTTCGTCAAACTAAGCTTTATCCCCAGGCTTTCTGGCTATGATCTTGCTTGGTATGTCTGTCTGGACGGGAGCCTGCAATGCCTCAGACTGGAAGTCTCTCCAGAGAGTGGTGAGGACGGCGAAAAAGATCATCAGGACTCCTCTTCCACCTATCCAGGAGATCGCAAAAAGCCGCTGCCTGACCACGGCTCAGAAAATCTGCAAAGACTCCTCCCACCCCCACCAAGGACTGTTTTCACTGTTGGACTCTAGAAAGAGGTTCCGTATCCTCCGAAGCAGAACCTTTAGGTTTTGTAACAGCTTCTTCCCTAAGGCCGTAAGACTCTTGAACGCATCAAAATTATCCCCTCAACTCCCCACAAAATGGATTAACTTACTGGAATAAAAAAGACAATATAACATACATACATATACGTGGATGCATGTAAAAAAGTGCAATATATTTATCTGTACTGTAACCTATTTATTTATTTATATATGCACCTTATTGCTTTTTTATCCTGTACTACCATGAGCTTATGTAACAAAATTTAATTCTTATCTGTAATGTAAAGTTCAAATTTGAACGACAATAAAAAGGAAGTCTAAGTCTAAGTCTAAGTATGAGTGTCCGCACTGAGATCGGTAGGTCGTGAGTTCAAACCCCGGCCGAGTCATACCAAAGACTATAAAAATGGGACCCATTACCTCTGTAGGAGCCTAAATGCTGTTTAAGTTAATTTACATTTTTATGAAAGGTGCTTTATGTTTATTCAGCCAAAATGGCACTATTTACTTTATTTGCATAATACGAAAATGTATATATTTGCATGCTTAGAATATTTATAAGGTACACTTTATTTGTAATTATTAAATTTGTCTAAATTTGATGACGTAACTGTTTGATTGCATATATGGCGGAAGGATCTGTGTGGTTGGTTGGTTTTTGGACACAGTGCATTATGGGTAATGGCAGTCAGGTGCGGGGGAATTGAGCCAAAAGTTTTTTGATCTCACTCTTACTTTTTCTTACTCTTACTGTAACAAACTCTCTTTATTTTGCCATTCATTTGTTCCCACATCGTTATTGTTTTACGTTTTTGAATATTTAAGTGACAAGTAAACAATACAAAACGAAGAGGAGCGTCTGGAGTTTGTTTGTTGTTGCCGCAGCAAGCGGAGCCAGGAGAAAGTAGAGGAGCGTCAAGCTAAAGGCTTCATTAGGAATCTATAACCTCCATGCTTGATACTCAGCATCAAGGGTTGGAATTGGGGGTTAAATTACCAAAAATGATTCCTGGGCACGGCCACCGCTGCTGCTCACTGCTCCCCTCACCTCCCAGAGGGTGATCAAGGGTGATGGGTCAAATGCAGAGAATAATTTCACCACACCTAGTGTGTGTGTGTGACAATCATGGGTACTTTAACTTTTAACTTTATGAATGCAGCAATGGCGTCTTGCAATAAGTTAGTGAGAGTAGTGCAGATTGTTTCAGGATCTTCTTCCTTGAAGACACTGGACCAGTTCATGGAAGTTGGGTACCCTCTCATTTCCCAGAACTGAGCTTTGTCATATCTCCAGACTCTGCGCTTGTATGCCTTATCTCTGAAGACTGGTAGTTTTAGCTGTATATGTACAGGGTTATGGTCCATGGAGCCAATGTTTGCCAGGATCTTTGTAGTTGCTGCAGTGTCTGAAAGAACCAAATCTAGAGGATGTTGTTGTGTCTAGTTGGTTCAGTGACAATCTGCTCCAGTCCCAGGCAACTGGTAAGTTGCAGGGTTTGTCGTCCAGCAGTATCTTTGACATTGCTCCCCAGGCACTCTTTGTCTTTAGATCTAGTCTTTGTCCACTGAGAAGACTACTGAGGTTTTGTATATGTTGCTTATGGATTATTGTGCTGTTTGTGAGCGACTATTTTTTTGCCGACTGTGTATCTGTATCCAGCATCAAACCCAACACTGAGTTGTCATTACAGTATATTTAAGTGAGGTTTTATTGGTGCTACGTCAAATTTGTTCATCTTTGTGTGCCATCTCTCTAATTGATAAGTATTGAGAACAGTAACTTTGACTTTGAGCAGGATTCCATTGCACCTCTCTTCAGAAGTTGAACAATTTGAACTTGCAATTTATCAGGAATGCACCATAACAGCTCAAGAAATTGCATCATTCACCTTTTTGCTCATCATTCTCCTTTCTTTTAACAAGAGTCTGGACAGCACACAGCATGCCGCTTATGTTTGTCTCCAACTCAACAGCAAACTCGGAAGAGAATGCAGACAGGTCATCTGGAAATAATCAAGCATCAAAATGGACACGATCTACTTGAAATTGTGCGGTGCACAGCTCTTTGTGCACTCACCCGAGGGAGATTGTCCAACCGAAAGAAGCTGTGTCTTCCAAGTGGTGAACTCAGTGATATTTGTCATCAACTCTCCGCTGACAAACTGCAGGCTCTGAATGACAGCTGGTTGAAGGACTTTGTTTTCGGCACATGTGGCTGGCATGAAGAACTGTTCAATATCACGCAGTTCAGACATCACAGTGCTCAGCTGGTCAAAAGCTGAACAGCACGTGAGGAAATGTTTCCTGTGTACAGAAGTAATAATAATCAAGGTTATTATGGTTAATTATGGTTGTCGTTTATTACAACCACACATGATTGCGCTTTACCATGTCAGAAGTATTCCGTCGGAGCTCTGTTGTGCTGTATTGTGAAGCTCGGTCTTTAAGTTCAGTATCTGCTTCAGCATGGTAGCAATAGTCTGGTTGAGCTGCCTCCAGTTGGGATCTCCTCTACGCATAAGGCAGCCAGGAGGCTGACGATGATCTGCCAGCGGAGAGACTAATCTCGGAGAGCTTCTATTTTCCCCTTCCAGTTGCTGGGGATCTTCAGGGCAGCACTGCAATAGCCAGGACAGTTGCTGCAGGAGGATGGAACACTGAGCAGCTAGAGCCTGCCCTTTGTTGACCCAATCATGAAGATGTTCCTGGGGCAGAAGGGTGCCATCTGTGTCCCCAATTGGACTTCGGAGTTGGGCTTTAATGTCCTGGACAGTGCTGATTAACTTCCTAGTGATCGTGACGATAAAAACAGTATTTTTGGTTGGCATTGAATGTAGTATTTCTAATTCTGACTCTGATTCTGAAATATTCGAAACAGATTGTGAATGACTGACAAGAGGCTCACTTTGTTCATGTAAATGTACTGTCGAATAAACGTGTTGAGGTGCTGAGATTGCGATGCACAGAGTGAGACCTCTTGTGTGCAGTTTGAAAGCCAGAGACAAAGATGTAGCATTTTAGTTGATGACGGCAAAGTTATTGAGTTCAATATCGTTTATCGTTCCATTATTTGACTTATTGACGGTACCGGTCTACATTTGTATAAAATTGTTTTAATGCCTCTGAACATCAAATTTAGTTATTTAATTCCATTTAAGACCTTCATTTTTTCAAAAATCCATTTAATGACTTTTAATGCTTTTTAATTACGCGCAGAAACCCTGTATTAACTTTGGGAATCGGTTTTACATATGTATATGTAGATACACAGTTAGGTGCTAGCCGCCTCTGTCCGTTAAAAGACCAAAAATAAATACAGTGTCAGCTACAGGGGATCAACTTTTGTGATCAGCATTGAAAGGCATTAATCTGTATTGGTTGATCACATACTTTTTCACAACAATCGGCCAATGCTGATCAATCAGCTCAAAATCCTCAGTAAACAGGAATGGAAAACAGATTTGCAGACACCAGGGGTTTTATGTTCAAAGTAAAAGCGGTGATTTAAAAAAAAAAATGAATAGCTTTATTTACAAAAAAAACAAATCAAATTTACCAAATTCTGTAAGAATATCATTGTTTTGAAATATTGTGGAAGTAATTATGGGCAATACAGCAGATTATTTACAAATTAAAAAAAAAATGTTTTGGCAATGCTTAGTTTGGCAGTCTTTGATTTAATTTTGTTTTCTGAGAGTTAATTTATTTTTTGATGGGTTAATTGCTAAATAATCCACCTCAGACTTTACAGGGACATTGCAAATATTTTATTTTGCACATTCATGGATAATAAATAATGTACATGTTTTAAGGTTTAGGCAGAATCCTGAAACATTAGAGAATTAGAAAATTATAAAATCATTTCAATAGTTGGAATTTGTTCCTTATTTTTTAGAAAAAGAGTCTGCTGAATGACTATTATTTCCGTGCCGAGCAGGTTAAATTTTTTGATGTAATTATTGCTTTGTAGAGAGATTGCTTACATATCTACAGCTAAGATAAATACATATGGTTATAACGGACAACCTTGAGGAATGCCCACCTTGATTGGGAAATACACAGCTATTAATATTATCAGAGAGTCCTCTTATTATTTCCAAAAACTTAATACCAAATCTAGTGTGTTGCAACATTTGAAAAAGAAAGGCATGTTTCAGTGAGCCAAACGCTTTATAAAAGTCCAAGAAGAGCAGAAAACCATCATCTGTTCTCAAATCCCTGTATTAAATAATGTCCCCAATGAGGATTATGTTGTCATAAATGGAGCGCTCTTTGAGGAATCCTGATTGTGTTTAAAAAGCAGGGATAATTACTATGGTAACCGTGTGCCTGTGACTTTGGCTAAAATGTCTTTGGAGCCGTACAAAGACAACATTGTAGAAATGGCATAACTAAGACTGACATCTACAGAAGCATCTACGCACATATCAACAGAAACTGAAACTGAAAAATAGACCAAAATGGTTGTGGTTTCATATTCTGACACTCTTGGCATTCTCTCGATGAGCTTCAAGCACACCTGTGAAGTGAAAATGAATGCCAACGGTGTACAAAGCAGTAATCAGAGCAAAGGGTGGATATTTTGAAGAAACTAGAATACAAAACATGTTTTCAGTTATTTCAACTTTTGTCTTAAGTACATAACTCCACATGTGTTCATTCATAGTTTTGATGCCTTCAGTGACAATCTACAATGTACTGTAAATAGTCATGAAAAGAAAGAAAACGCATTGAATGAGAAGGTGTGTTCAAACTTTTGGCCTGTACTGTATATTTTCCAGAAGGCCAACTTGGCAAGCACATATCGATGTAGTTGAATCTTTGGAATATAAAGCCATCGATTGATCAATGTAGTCGTTACATCCCTAATGTTTGTTTGTGACTAGTCCAATATTAGTGTTTACCAAGTATGCAGTTATGATTGTATCCTTAAGTGGTGTTCATCAGTCCAATCTCAACCAACCAAGCCTTCCACTCACGTATGATGCTTGGGGGCGCAAACAGAAGCCGGGGTAAAACCCCACTTTGTCATGAAAACAGCCGTTGGAACAGCAAGGAGTTAAAAATATTCCTGGCGTAGCTTTTTGAAATATACTCTTAATTTTTTATGACTGGCAGCCCAGTCAACTCACCTGAGATGGACCCACTGCTCAGTCAACATGGCTAAACGTTGCCTCTGTCTGAGGAGCAGCCGGAAAAGATAAGATGAGAAACCTCGACAGCGCTCGATGTTCCCCAGACCCAGCTCCTACAAAACACACACACACAATATTACCGCAGATCCGAAAACGCTTCATGGTCATCTACAGTCCGCATTTATTTTTATTTTAAAAGAGAAAGCTGTTAACCATGTGTTACAATAATGCTTCTTACTTTTCCAGCACGCTGAAGTGCCACCTGCAAAGCATTTGTCCTTGCCCACGAACAGTAGAAGTAACGCTGGCACCCATCCCATGCGGTCATCAACTCTGACATCAACCTACAACAACCAAGAATAAAAGCAATTTCTTATTTAAGATATTAGCATCGCACTGATGAGGAGTACATAAACTAATTTCAAACCAAAACCAAAAAAGATTTAATCCATAAGAAGCCCAAGACAGTCAAGATAAAATAGCCGATAAACCAGATAGAATACATTCAAAATAGTACTAATTGATGTGAAATATTTCACACGTTACACTATTTATGCTAAATGAAGTCCATATTTTTTTTTAAACTTGACTCTTTTTTTTGAATTGACAAACAGCATATACACTATACATGTCAAATCATTGTGACATTTATTGAGTGTCTGATTAGTATTTTTGCTATTGTGACAAACAAGTCAGGTCAGATTTCCCCACTGCAATTTTAAGGTTGAAAGCTAGACAGTGATATTTTGCAGTTGACTTATATTTGACATCCTACTGCTTTACAATTGCGATAGGGATTTCAAATGACATTTAGTATAAAGAAAATTAGATTTTGGGAATGAGCTCGCTCAGTGGTTTTTAAACTTTTTCCACAAAGTACCACCTCAGAAAAAATATGGCTCTCTAAGTACCACCACGAAAATACATTAGCATAATAGGCCTAAGTATTCATTAAAAACAAGTCAGCGATTTTACTTAACAAGTATATTTAATATTTTTGGCTACTGTAACGTCACACAGTTTGAACAGTAACACTGTGTTTGAATATAGGAAAATAAAACACTGTATTTAATCAGGTGATTATTTCGCGTACCACTAAATCGGGGGTCAGCAACCCGCGGCTCTTTTGCGCCGCCCTGGTGGCTCCCTGGAGCATTTTTAAAAAAGGAATGAAAATGGAAAAAGATGGGGAAAAATTACTTTTTTGTTTAAGTATGTTTTTTGTTTGAGGACAGACATGACATAAACCTTAGAAAGTCCACTGTTAATAAGTTTAATATGAGTATTTGGTGAACATCGTTTTGTCCTACTAATTTTAGCAGTTCTTGAACTCACCACAGTGTGGACCGTGACGCCACAGTTTGTTTACATGTAAAGTCTTCCACTCCTTCTTTGTCTCATTTTGTCCACAAAAAGTTTCATGCTGTGTGTGAATGCACAAAGGTGCACTTTGTTGATGTTATTGACTTGTTGGAGTGTTACTCAGGCATATTTGGCCAGTGCACGACGGCAAGCTAATCAATGCTAACATGCTATTTAGGCTAGCTGTATGTACATATTGCATCATTATGCCTCATTTGTAGGTATATTTGAGCTCATTTAATTTCCTTTACTTTTACCCTCTTTTATCCTACCTCAAACGTTACCTAGCTTGCAAAGATTGTAATATATCTATTACAAGAAGAGAGCCTGCTGTTTACTTTACCTTGGACACACACATCTCTACCTTTGGCCATTAAAAGCCAGTAATTTGCAGGAGTTCTCACCTTATAAGTATCCTCTGATTTACTAATGGGTTCTAATGTTGTAAAAATGTGTAGAATGCATATTAAGTTTCAACATTTCTGTCAACGAAGATTTGTTTCAGCCTGCGACACAGTCATTTTGATAGTAGGCTATTATAACTAATAAAGACACTTACGTCATGTGTTGCCTTCATTATAAGACTTATTTACGGCTTTTCAAATTTTGCGGCTCCAGACAGATTTGCTTTGTGTATTTTTGATCCAATATGGCTCTTTCAACGTTTTGGGTTGCCGATCCCTGGACTAGATGGAGCCCGCGTAACACTAATGGTAAATGTAACACGGTTTGCGAATCGCTGTGCTAGCTGACCTGACGCACTGTTATTTAGGGGAGTATCCTGGGATAGTCACATGACTGTGACATGACAGCTAGGGGTCCAACGATTAGCAATCCAATTAATTTGTCAATAATAGTCGGTGTCGCCATTGCTACTGTTTTTGCCAACAGAAAAAAAACATGCGCAAGTCAGCATCTCTGATGACCAGCAGCAACAGATGGAGGAAAATGGCTGTGGCCACTGGTAACAACACCATCTGAAAAAACATGGAATTATGGGAAGAGTTCACACTAAACACGTCAAAGCGGGCCTAGCTTTTCATGGCAGTTCGGCTGTGATGCAAGAGCATTTAAAACAGGGGGCTTGTCGGAAATGTTGAGGCTGCGATCTCCAACTCTCCTTCGTAAGAGAGACGAAGTTGTGTGAAAAATAACTTTAAAGCAGTCATTTTATGTTTTATACATTTAAAATACTTCCTTGTGGTCTACATAACATGTAATTGTGATGCTTTGAAATGCTTACATGGTCTCCTGGGTTCTGACAGTAGAAAAAGCGGCACTCATTTCCAGTGGCTGTATGCAGAGCGTGTCCACAGGGTCTGCTGTCCTGCTCCACACCAACCCTTTACGGTATGACAGACCTTAACGAGATAGAGTGAAAACAGAGGGTTGATGACTACTCCATTCTTCTGAAACTAATAAATGACACGAGTCAAACGTACCGATTTCTGCAAGCATCTTGAATAAATCAGACAGAGCTCTCTGCTTTTGCTGCAGGATGTGTTTGACTTGAAGTTTCTGCTTGTCTTTTTCTGCTGACATGTCAAGGGTGAGGCCCTGCAAGTCCTTCATGTTTCTGATGATTTCGCCTAACAGCAGGGACAAAAACAGAAAAGGTTCAACAAATGAATACATAATGATTGCATAAATAATATTGTTTGTGGTAAAATACAGGTCTGCTGCTTTTGCCCTTTTTATGATGACAGTGTTGAAGAAGTCATACAAAAATCGGTATAAGTGTTGCACAGTATCGACATATTGTATATCAGCAGGGATGTGCAGTCATAGTAGGCAAAGCCTCACTTGTCACGATGAACTATTTACAAAATAAAACAAAATATTAATATTGTGTGAATGTGAGTGTGAATGTTGTCTATCTATGTTGGCCCTGCGAGGAGGTGGCGACTTGTCCAGGGTGTACCCAGCCTTCCGCCCGTGTGCAGCTGAGATAGGCTCCATCACCCCCCGCAATCCCGTAAGGGACAAGCGGTAGAAAAAAAATATATAATAATAATTTATTATTATTATATATGTGTGTACAGTGTATAATACATTCATACACTGTGTTATAAATGTATTATTTGTATGATTACCATCATGTTTTATAATTTACCTCAGTAAAAATAACTACATTTGCACACAATCCTACAGTAACATGACGGTGCTGGGTCCACGGCCGCTCAACTTTACTGCCTGGCTGGAGAAGCTGAGGCCTTACTAGCTGGTCTGCTTGTCATAATGTTGCCAAAATAATGTTTGCAGTGACATTTTCTTACCATGATTTTATAGTTTATACACTATAATGTCTATTGCCTGATTATCAAAGGCATCAATGCTTCACTTGGTATGAAGGTCACCACAAGTCACTGGCTATCAATCATCTTTGCTATTTAACAAAGACATGCAGTTTATATTGCAGAATTATTTATTTTGTTTCCAAGTAGATTACCTGTAAAGCAGTCCAAATCTTCAGTCAGCTCCAGTGATGCGTGTTTCTCAAGGTGCTGGGCACACACTTTCTTCATTTTTCTTGCCAGAACAGGTAGACGTCCTTGCAGAGATCCCGACTCAACTCCCTCCTCGATCTAAAATATCCCATTCATCTTAGTTTACTCCTTTGAACAATATTTTTAATAAAGGTGACTTAATCTGTAAGAATCAAAGGTTAAGAACCTGGACTTGAAGATCTATGTTATTTCCTGGCAGAGCTTCCTTGAGTGCCTTATGAACTCGGTGAATTGGTGTTACCTCTGGGTTTCTATCAACACTATCGAGGGAGGCGCTGCTTTTCTCTTCAACCAAAGCAGGCAGACAGGGACCGTAAAGAGCCTCTTTAAACTTCCTGACAAACTTGAAGAGGGTCCTAAACAAACATGATGCTGATCAGCATGAGTCAGGCAGCACTAGTGATGCAGTATTAGCTTGGGGAAATGAGAAAGGCATATCTGCTGGAGCCACAAATCCAATAGATTTCTTACCGATGTGTCTTTTCCACTGACTGTTTGAGGGACCAGAAACTTACATCGTTCCACCTGGAGATCTTGACAAAATCCTAGAGTAACACATGACATTGACATTAATTTACCAGGATTTCAGTATTTCTCTATCATAAAAGAACACTGTTGTGTACCTTGAGCTCCTTCTCTATAGGCTGTCTGAGCTGGAGGATTTTGCTTTGAATACAGTCAGAAAATTGACTGTAGTATTTGTGTAGGTTCCACAGAAGATTCGACAATAAATCTGTGGAGTTACAAAATATTAGGTTTTGCCCATCATTCAGTGTCACAAACTGGGTTTTAAATGGGCTTTGAGTCTGTTCTACACTACTGTATATGCTTTCGGTCCTCAGACTAAAGATGAGCATAGAAAAACAAACAAAAACGTCCAATAAAGCACATTAAATATGGCACATTCAATATCACACAGACAGGAATAAAAGACAAAAGCAGGTGAGCTATGACAAGCATTACTGCTAACGGCATGCCTATTGCACACTCAACACTTGCAACATCTGTGGTATTGTGCTGTGTGATACAACTGCACATGTACAGTGGCCAACCTAAATCACACCTGTGCAATAATCACACTGTTTAATCAGCATCTGTGAAGTGGACAGATATCTCGGGAAGGGAGAAGTTTTAGACATATTTGTCAACAAAATTTGAGATAAATAGGCCTATCATTGTACATAGTAAAATTATTAGATCTTTAAATTCAGCTCATGAAAAATGGGAGCAAAAACAAAACTGTTGCATTGATATTTTGTTGGGTGTAGAACCCAAGGACACCACAGTAATTGCTACTGTGATAAAGCACAGTGGGTCTCTGTGATTATGAAGTGAACAGTGCATACCAATGATGGCATGTGTACAACTACTGTATTTTTCGGACCATAGGGTGCACCGGATTATAAGGCGCACTGCCGATAAATAGTCTATTTTTGGTCTTTTTTCATATATAAGGCGCACCGGATAATAGGGCGCATTAAAGGAGTCATATCATCAATTTTTCATGATTTATGCAGATCCCAAATACAGATCAGCAGGTACCAGAAGATAAGAGAAGTTGCTTTTGCATAATATTGCGAAAACCAAACGCGAGATAATGTCTTACCTTATACACACACCATAATAATACTCGTATGTTGAAGCACAGTACAATCCATCAAGCGGTGTGGCTTCATAGCTTACCAAAGTCGTACTAAAACATTTTGATAGATTTTTGAGCGCCGTGTGTAATGTTCTATATGAGGGGTGTCCAAACTGCTTCCAAATTTTTAACCCAATGCTGCCCTTGAGTCAAAAAGTTTGGGGACCCCTGTCCTATATTTTCTATGGAACACATAACATCTTGGTGTTGTTTACTTGAATCATATTGCTATCATAGTGCAACCTACTCCTATCTCTTATGTATGACTGCCATCTACTGGTCACACTTATCATTACACCATGTACCACATAAAATAGCTTCGAGGTGGGTAAGCTCAACTAAACTTATTCCTTACATTATAAGGTGCACTGTCAAGGTTTGAGAGAAAAAAAGGATTTTAAGTGCGCAGTCCGGAAAATACGGTAATACAATTGGACTTGACTAAGTCATTGAGTGCATGCTCCTCAAAACTCTGACGTTGATACACACTACTCGGTAAAGATTGGTAAACAAGGAAAAACATTGGGAATGCAGCATACGGTGATGTTGTCTGACACTTAGGAAGAGCATAACATGAACATAACTAATAAATTGATTAACTTTCATGCATCTATACTAGAACAAAATAGTTGTTGTGGTTACCACTAAATGTAATTGAGCTATATGGCAAATCAACTTAACTATGCATGTATTGCAAGTGGAAGTGGTGGGGAAAAAGTGTTTGTGGTGGAGCTGCCCTCAATGCAGTTGTGTGTTTGCAAGAAAGAATGCCAGACCTTGTCCAGGCTGAGTAGGAAGCAGAAGGAGATGGCAGTGGAAAGTCAGCAACATAGTCAAGCGGGTATGGAACTCGCCCAGGTTGGACCCTTCCATGAAAGCCTGGAGTGTGGATGACAATGAGGCTAAGGAAAGGCCTCCCATATCCTTGCCTGTATAGGAAATTAATTCTAAATTATTCGGAAAACAGGACACAAAAAGCAACAATTGTATTTATTTTTTGCTCTGTACCTGCATTAGCATGCATCTTCTGATCAGCCAGATATTTGGCTAATAGCTGGTAAATCGAGAACCAATGCTTCGTTGAGTTCTCATTGTGATGCTTTACTGCATTGTCCAGACTGCTTGACCAACAACTGGCACAAAAAAGACACATGCATTTAGTTTACATTTACACACACATACCCAGCTTTAAATTACATAGCCCTCTTTGCCAGTATTTTGACAAACCAACAACAAATGACTGAGGTGACGTCACAACACAAACAGAAAGCAACGTAAAAGTAATGTAATCCGGATTATCTTGGAAATATGTAGTGAATACAATTTAATATTAGGTGATTGCAAAGAGGGGACTTCAAATTTGTACACCGGAACTGCAACAAAAAAAAACCAAGGTGTTGAAGCTAACCAAACTACACATACACATGCGGTTTGAAACGGTGTGTCGCTAAACATTTGACATGTTACAGTTTCCACCCTAATTGTCTTACTTTATCTCCAGTTTGCGCCACTGGATAATGAGCTGAGTAACCGCTTCCAGTTCTTTCTTCAGGGAGACCGCACGGCACGCATTATTCTCCCAGTCCTGTTAAAAGCAACAGAAGATGAAGATGAAAATGTTTTATGCAATAGTACCCATTTAGAATGGACTCTTTTGAATAACTGCTAACAATTACATAACTTTTTCTCACACATTCTTTGGGTAATATATTGAAACATGTGAATGGGCGCTTGCGTTGCAGCAGGCCCATAAAAAGGTAAGAGGGATATGGAACATGTTGAAAACGACACTTACTTGTGCTTTACTTAGCAGTATCTCCAGGCCATTGAGGAATTCTGCCAATGGACTTGACAAACTGAAACCCATGATCCTTTCAATCACCACAGTCACCTGCAACGCACACAAATATGACTTAAAACAGGAGTTCCTACTAAACTACTCACGTCAAAAAATGTGTTGAGTCGGAAGTGGCGTTGCATAATGAAGCTGCTACGCAAATGCTTTGTTTCGAAGTGCACACATTAAATTGCATATGGTAAATGTAAATGGTAAATGGGTTATACTTGTATAGCGCTTTTCTACCTTCAAGGTACTCAAAGCGCTTTGACACTATTTCCACATTCACACACACATTCACACACTGATGGCGGGAGCTGCCATGCAAGGCCCTAACCCCGACCCATCAAGAGCAAGGGTGAAGTGTCTTGCTCAAGGACACAACGGACGTGACGAGGTTGGTAGAAGGTGGGGTTTGAACCAGGAACCCTCAGGTTGCTGGCACGGCCACTCTCCCAACCGCGCCACGCCGTCCCATATGAGTCTTTGAATGGTGTAAATCGGGGAAGTAAAACTTGACTTATGATCAATAATATTTGCCATGATTTGGTCTACCTGTCGTCACGTTTGTTGCACATTTGGATGAGCTTTTAGTGCAGGATGAAAGGTGAGGGATCCGTAAAAGAGATTGTATCCAATGGTGACGAAGCAGATATGGAGGAAGACCACAAGACTCTGATGCAAGTTTGCCATTTAGCAAATTTTGTACATGCAGTGCAGTGCAGCGTGCAATAACCTGTATATTGGAGGAACCAAACAACACTTACACAACTGCACGGCAAAACAATGGGCAGCAGTTTCTTTGGGGCCAGACTCAGCATTTCAGTTGCATCTTAAAAACAAAGTAACTTGATGTCTAAATTTTTGATAGTGAGGACTGCATGTTGTCAAGATGTGTAAAAGAAACCATATATGTCAAACCAGAAAGGCCCTCTTTAAAAGAGGAAGAGCTTTGTACCGTCACTTGTGTTCTGCTTACAACGTTCTGGCATTCCCCCCCCCCCAAAGCCTGTTTAATTTTACAGTAAAAATAGGCCACTAACAAGGTGTTTTGCCACTCTGAATTCAAATGACCTATTTGTATGCAGGAAGGTCATACACCAGCCAGGACGGCCAACCTAACAACAGCACTATTTTGACACACACAGGGAGGCTCCACAACTGAAGAACCGCAAACTGAAGAAGCTTTTGAACTAAAGGTGAAACGTCTCCAACCAACAAGACGAGTCCAGTTGCCCTGATTTAACCTTTGCAGATTACCATGACCTGGATGAATGAGAATCTATGCCAGTGGTTCGTAACCTTGTTGGAGGTACCGAACCCCACCAGTTTCATATGCACATTCACCGAACCCTTCTTTAGTGAAAAATAAAATGTTTTATTTTTTCAAATTCAAGACAAAGTTATATGTTTTTTTTTACTAGTGCACAAAATGAACCGTGCATGAACTAGGGATGTCCCG
>NC_084581.2:24811456-24901456 GCF_033978685.3 Nerophis lumbriciformis | reverse complement strand
TTGCATGTATCACTACTCACCTGCACAAGGGCTGGGTGCTCTGGCCAGTCATCAAGTCTTTGCTTCACAGCTTGATTCATTTGTTGCAAGACTGCAAGACAAAGGCGGGCCTCACTCAAATTGGGCTGTTGATAGAAGTCATAAGGTCCATCTGATGTGAGAACCAGAACATCAGACCCTGACACGCCTTGCACCGTGTTCTGGAGAAGAGTGGACAGCAGCAGCTCACTGCCTGAAAGCTGCTGGTTAATTTCTGCATCTGTAGGGTACAGTATAAATGAGACAATCAGTTTTTTGTTTTTTTTAATTAAATGCATTATTTTAGATTGTATATTGTTTCTGTTTTTGCCGTATTGTGATGCCATTGTCAGACCTACGATATAATGCAGTAGATTTTTTCAACTGAAATTGTATACTAACCCCCTTGACTTCAATAAATATGTTTAAAATTGATCTTTAATTTGACAACTATTTTATGTGGACACCATTTAAGTGGAAAGATTATGTCTAATAAATAAAAGAAGAAGGAAGGAAACACATTTACAAAACAACATTGTAAGAGAAGCCTTGAAATTCCTTTTTGGCCCACCAGTGGACCTGAAACAACACAAATGTATTGTATAGGTTGGTTAAAACACTGTCGGGCATAATTGTTTAAGTATTTGTGACAGAAAAGACCACGAACGATTAAAACACTTACTGTGTACCTGACAACTCTGCATACTGTAAATATTGTCTTTGAAGAAATACGGTACGGGAACCAGGAAACAAGGATAAGGGAATGAAAAAAAAGTGTCACTAGATGCTCTAGAACAAGGATTCTCAAACTGTGATACGTGTACCATTAGTGGTTCGCGGGCTTAATCTACTGGTACACCAAATAATCACTTGAATAAAGTACAGTGTTTTATTTTTCTATAATCAAACACAGTGTGACTGTTCAAACTGTGTGTAATGTTACAGTGGCCAAAAATATTAAATATACTTGTTAAATAAAACATCTGCCTTGTTTTTAATGAACACTTAGGCCTTCCGTCCTATTGTATTTTAATATTGGTCATTATGGTAGTATTTGGAGAGACAACTTTTTTTAAGGTGGTAAATGTTTGAGAACCACTGCTCTAGAATAGATCCGAGTTCTTTAACATGTTGCTTGTGACTTACTCGTTTTTCTTTCTTGGTGGGCACTCTCTCAGTTCATGGTGATGTAAAACAATCTGTACTGTACTGGTGTTCCACCAGTTTAGAGTTCATGGTATGCTTGAGCCTTAGAGGTTACCAGGTTGTTCCTGAACATACTTACCAATTTCCTTTGGGAAGAATGTTGATTGTTTTCCAGTAAAAAGTAGCACACATCCAAATAACTACGGTACCCCTTTCAACTGATGATCTTTAGAATCCACAGTTGTTTAGAAAATACTCTCCCAACCTTATTAAATATATAGTTCTCCACCCTAGACCTTGACACACATAAGCTTTCCTATTGTTCTGAGTATTTGTCGATCCAACAACACCACCGACAGAACTGCAGTCAATATTACTAACAAAAAATTAAAAGGAATTGGCCCTGTTGAGTTCTAAAACATTCTGGAACCTTCAAAACTACTTACTAAAAGATTATGGTGAATTCAAGTATACAGTTTTGCCTGTGGGTATTGCTGCGTTGATACCACGTGACCATCGCTCTTACTTTTAACTTTTTTAAGATGGAAGGCAAATATTTAATATGGCTTTTTTTCTATTTGCCTTTTGCAGCGCAGAGGCAAGCATATTTTAAAGGTTAAGAGGTGAATAAACAAGCCAAATATCATGAAAAAATATGCAAAGATGCATACAATCAAACAATTTTCTAATGATTTCTACGACGTACATCTTCAATGACTTTTTAAAATTCTTCCAAACTAAAAAAAGAATAGTTCAATACCGTAAATAATTAAGAACAACAAATCGATGAAATTTGTTTTACTATATGTAAATCTGCGACTGGAACTGTATGTAGGCCACTTACCAATCAGATGGTAGAAGTTAGAAATCATGGGGGCAGCAACTTGGTAAGAGGACACCAAGGTCTTAATGTAGTCGCTGATTTGACCGGCTGGTGCTGTGTCCTGGTACCACAATGACCGGGCATATCCCAAGCATAGGCGCTTATGAATCTGCATAACTGTGCTCATTGCAATAGGTGAGAGAAATCTGCTTTCATCTTTCATGTCTGGCTTCTCCACGACTTCTTCTGTTGGGCCCTCTAAACTTGGCTGAGACATGTCTGCAAAATCCTGGATAGGGAATCAAAATATGAATTCTTAAAAACCCATCAAAGCGTTTTTCATGACAATAGATGGTATGTTTACATGTTAATTTATTTGTATCCTTTATATTTTTTATACAGTTTAAACAAATCATTTTTGCAATCAACTTAAGAAATAATTTTTGTAGTTAGTTAACACCGTGGTTCAGAGAGAAATTGTTTTTTAATTTTCCTGAATGTCCAGCACATGATGAAAAATTGACCATGAAAATGACTGACGTGCGCCTGAATGGTTGTTTTTGTCAGTCAGGAGATTGACTGGCTCGGACACAGTGAGGAAAATAAGTATTGGATCCCCGCTGATTTTGTAAGTTTATTCTCTTACAAAGATATACATTTTTATGGTAAAACGTGACTTGGTACTTGGTGGAGAAACATTTGTTGGCAAGTACAGATGTCAGATATTTCATGTAGTTGGTCAGTGGGATTGCAAATATGTCATGAGGGATTTTGGTGAGAAAAACATTACAAAGTAGAATGTTTGCACCTCCAATATTGACAGGAGTGATGCTGTTGATGGATTCATATTCAACATTTCTCTGCAAACAAACACGTCCACTTGATGACAAACACCCATTTCGCTGTTACGTGACCACATCACATTGTCTTCGTGATTTAGTTTGAGTCATTCAGTTGTTGACAGTTAAATTTCAGAATGTACAATTCTTCTTGGGCACTGCCGATGTCAATCAATACAACAGAGTGTTTAATGTTTTTCCTGCTGACTGTGCTCCCAACTCCTTTGACATCATTGATCAGTTCCTATCATAGAATTGTGGACTGCTCCCTCACCTTTCTCACAATTATCCTAAACATGAGTAGAATACGTCGGTAAACAGCTGGACAAGGCTATTAAGTTTTTTGTTTTTTTTAAATGTCTAGGAAACGTCGAACATTAACAATATAGTAATGTTTTATACAGCGCTAATATTGTGGCTAATGGAGGTCCAAAAAACATTAGGGAATTTCACAAACATCTTCTGTGAATGTGAATGGTTGTCTGTCTATCTGTGTTGGCCCTGGGATGTTGTGGCGACTTGTCCGGGGTTCACCGTCTTTTCTGCCTGAGTTCTGATTCGAAATTATGACAACAGGACATCTGCTGATTGGAGTAAGCATTGCTCTAGTTTGTTCGACAAATTGGAAAATGCTGGCAGTCTTCAAAGTACCCTAAAGCTGCCACAAATGTTTGGAGGATGCGGGCAGAACTGTGGACACTATTGATTTTGGATAGCATCGGACCGTCTGCCCTCCAGGATGAATTTGAGGGCCAGAAATAGACAAGAGTAAAAAGCTAATTTTATTTTCGCTCGCAAAGAAAACATTCTAACTTGGATTGTTTCCCCGGCTTTGAGACTCTCCCCAAGGACAATGCGGTGAAGACAAAACAAACTCCTTTCCTGTCTCTTATGGACACACACTTGTTGACTTTGGACAGACTGGCGGTTGCGAGAGCACCAAGAAACGCTGCAGGCTTGCGCGCACACGTGTACACACACATGGGCACACACGCACACACACACACACACACACAAGAAAATTACACGCCCCCCTTAGGAGCCGAGTCTGAGATTGATTTTTTTTTACTCATCCTCCCCCAGTGTCTACCTTTTTCCCATCTATTACGTGGCGCTGTGTGGCGACCCATCAGCGTTCCGGTTCGGTAACCCCGTACACTGTTTTTTTGTCTAATATTGGACGGGTTTGTGCTGAAAACAACATTTTGTTGTACTTGTGCAATGACAATAAAAATCCATCCATGTATCCGACAATACAATAGTCATTTGGTCTGTGGTGAAAATGCTAGGGTTTTAATCTGTATTGAAAACATGAGCTCAAGTTAAATACCTTATCAAACTGAGGGAACTGCTGTCTAAAGTCCCTCTCCTCCAACTGGTCCTCAGTCAGTCCACTGCCATGCATTTGACTGGAGATGCGGTACAGAGAAGCCTCTTCCTGTTCACGATCTCTCTGGTTTTTCTCCATCTCGTCCCACTCGTTCACAAGAACCTTAAGGGCATAATAGCACAGACAGTTAAGTAACTTTTCTAACAGTGTTAGCATTTAATGACATTTAATAAACAATAGCGTGTGTCTGACCTGGCAGATGTGTCGAAAGGTGTTCTGTGCTGCATCACTAAACTGTCCTGTGCTAAGTGCGTGGCACTGCACAAACAGCAAAGCATTAAGGAGCAGTGTGGACGGCTGTGCCAGCACTTGGTTTGTTTCTTGTGGCAGCAGCTTCCCAAGGTTATGCAAAATGTCCAGACTTTCGTTGGAACTGAGGAAGTCAGCCTGTTCCAGGTGGGATTGTAGACTGGAGGACAGGGATGGGAAGGATAAGAGGCAGGATACAAGTTTGGGAAGTCCTGGCACATGACAAACTGAGGCATAAACTTGGGAGGCAACCAGCTTCATGCCATAACGGAGTTGGAGTATTCCTGCCTTTACTGGGCCGACCACATCAGGGTAAAGAGGGTAGTCTTCTTGCAGCCTATTGCAGAACCTCTGCTGAGAGTTCTGCCAGACAGCCTCCTCTTTCAGCAGACCCTGGATGGCTGACATTGAGGAGGAACCCTGCAGGGCACTTTGTAAGCGTGAGAGCAGATCTTGCACTGCTGATGCCTGGCCAATGCTACAGAGGTAGTGCTGGAGGTCCTGGAATAACTTCCCATACTGGTGTTCTTGGGGGCGACATGCCTGCTTCCTGGAAAGTTCAGCTATTTGCTCCTTCACCTGCTGCATACGGAGCCACAAATACCTACAACCACAAATCCAAAACAAGCAAAATTAGGTTGGGTTCAAAATGTATCTTTAATCAACAAACTGCTGTGTAGTGGGGTGGCACCACTCACTGCATTTGAAGTCACCCTGAAAAATCTCACAAATAATAGACCAGTATTATGTAAAATTGTTTTATGTGATTTCCTGTCACCAGTCGGCACTATGACTAACTCAGCAAAGTGACCTAAGCATAGTTTCAGGGCATCCTCGTCCTCATCATTCGCACCAATAGAGCTCCAGGAGATGATATTATGCACCACACAAAATCAAAACATACTATATAATGTGCACATAACTTAGTTGCTCAGACAGCAATGTGTTTATACAAGTTTAGATTTGGGGTATGTCATATCTTGATAGAGAAAAATTTCAATGTCTCTTGTTTTCATGTTAGCATTTAAGCTAGCGAGGTGGCGCCAGTTAGTCCATGAGTTTATCAAAGTGATGTTATCAATCACGGTTTTTCAATCATTTTAATTTAAAACGTTTATATTAATCGTCGAGAGCACCAAGACACACCACCGCTCGAAATTCTACCGCGATTATCATTATTGCAGTTTATCGCTACATCCCTATTTGTATGTATACTGTAAATGTGACTCATCTTTCGCATTCGCTCCTAGTTCAAACCTGATTCGAGGATGCTGCATGCTGTCAGTGGTGCTACTCTCCTTCAGTTCTGTTCCAGTCATCAGCTCAAACGACAGGCTCCGTGTTTTCCACTCCTTCTCCAGTAGACCTAACTACAATCATAAAGTAAGACAAACATCAGTGAAATGATTTCCAGTCATTAAATAAAAAGTCACAAAATCACATTTTCATTTATATTATGATAAACACAAAATTAAAAGGCTTGGTTTCTTGTTTTATAATTGCATAATATTAGCCAATGTGTCCAGACTTCAGAGACACCTTGTATTGGAAGTGAACCTTAGACCATCAAGCATATTTGATCTTGATTTCAAAAACACAGTTTTTCAAAAAAATTTGAGAACTGATCTTAAATGTTAAAGTTAACTCCCTTTTTGGCTGTCATTGTTTTTTTTGTACAAAATATATTTGTATTATAGCCAAAACATTTGTGTACCGTATTTTTCGGAGTATAAGTCGCTCCGGAGTATAAGTCGCACCGGCCGAAAATGCATAATAAAGAAGGAAAAAAACATATATAAGTCGCATTTTTGGGGGAAATTTATTTGATAAAACCCAACACCAAGAATAGACATTTGAAAGGCAATTTAAAATAAATAAAAATTAGTGAACAACAGGCTGAATAAGTGTACGTTATATGACGCATAAATAACCAACCGAGAACGTGCCTGGTATGTTACGTAAGACTCATTGAAATAACTATAACATATAGAACATGATATTCGTTTACCAAACAATCTGTCACTCCTGATCGCTAAATCCCATGAAATCTTATACGTCTAGTCTCTTACGTGAATGAGCTAAATAATATTATTTGATATTTTACTGTAAAGTGTTAATAATTTCACACATAAGTCGCTCCTGAGTATAAGTCGCACCCCCGGTGAAAAAAATTGCGACTTATAGTCCGAAAAATACGGTAATTAGTAATTTTTTTAATCACACATACAAAACTTGTTTCCCATTTGCATCCCACAGCTGACTGTTTTATTGGGTTGCAGCTCATTGTAAAAATACAATTACAAAAAAAACAAAAAAAAACACTGTAGTTTCAATAGGGCCTTTGCAGGCACTTTGCCTGCTTGTGCCCTAAAAAGGAAAAAAGAGCAAAAAGGGATAAAAGGAGTAATGTTCAAGTATTGATTTTAATAACATTCTACCGAACAAAGGCTATTTTTTTCTTTAAATACATATGACATAGTATATTGGATTGGTTTTAGCCTTTTAAAAATAAAATTAGGAATATAAAAATGGCTCCTTGTATCAGTATAAGGCCCTTGGTGGAAAAGGTTAGGACACTCCTGGTGTAGATGGACTTTCTTCTAAGGATGCTAGGACACAGAGGCTTTCAGTAAAGATTGTTGCTTTTTTTTAACTCTTACATCATAGAGTTTGCCTAACATTGGCTTAAGAAATTATTGTGCCTATAAAAGGTTATAGAAAATCATAACTGGATTGAAACCGTTACTATTACCTCTTGCTGGGCATAGTTGAGTTTGTAGGCCCTCTTGACAGCTGGGTCAAAGATGGTCTGGGGTGCCCACACTTTGATTTGGAGTAAGCCCATGTTGACCCAGAAAACACCAGCGCATGCCAAAGAGTTGGTGTTTTGAACTTTGCTTTGAGCATATTCCTGCAGGCAGGTGATACAGGCATCCAACACTCCATCTGGGAGCAGTTTAGAGGGAAGGAGGTCTCTGAGGAGCCTCTGGATCTCATGAGCAGCAACAAGTGGGTTAGGCTGCTCAAACAGGCTCTCGCAATACTCAATGTAACCCATTTTCAGGCGAGGAGGCAACAGGTCGGTCATACTCTGTAGTTGTCGGCGTAGCACTGCACCCTGGAGACTAAAATCTGTGTATCTGAAGGGAAAATTATGCAATGAGAGAAAAAGTAGGAAGAGTGTTGAACAAATACTGTTGAGGCCGGACTGAAGACACCTCTATAAATGCCTTTAGTGTATAATATACAATATATACAAAAGCTGGTAATCTCAGAGTACCTTACAATACAATATGGTATGCGATATATGGTTCATGATATTCATAATATCTCGATGATAGGGGGAAACAAAATCTAAAAAAATTGTTCAAATGTCATGGTTTACATTTTGCAGCATAATTTAACCAGAATAAAACAATCATCTTATGTCGCTTAAGTAGACCAAATGTATTAAGTAGAAACATAATTTTGACACACATTTTGATAATAAAAAAAATAAAATTTTGATTCATGGTGAAGGAAATTAAGTTAAAGTAATTCTGTTACATTTATAGCAAATAGTTAAAAGTAATGCAAGCTACTTTTCTGAGATCCTTACACGTCAAGTGCAGTGAAGACAGTATGTAATGCATAGTGTTTTCAACGTGTTTTTTGTCTTGGAGCTGACGAGCAGACAAAGACGAGTGTCAATTAGAGTCTCTCGAGTTCATTGTTGTCATCCTTCCTTTATGTTGAGCTTTCATAACATCAGTGGTCATCTCTATAAGACCCTCAGTCAGTGATAATATTTGATTTATCACACGTTTATGTTGCTTTCGTTTAGCAAAGAAGTGCAAGTTACTGTCTCCTGACTGGGACTGTCTTTAAACAGTCCTCTGGAAATTCTACTACATCAGTAAAGCACAAAAATAAGCAAAGGCATTTGTTTGGAATCTAATCTTCCACTACGGTGGCTCGACTCATTAGGAAGGAATAATGAAACAAATTCATGGTGGAATAAAAAGCAATATGCGGCAAGGTATCTGTAATTGTATTATAATATTAATAACTGCAATTATATGCCACACTCCTACGATAGCACTTTATAATCTGCACCATACTGAAGCAGGAAGCTAAGATAACGCCAGCCAGGGATTTTAATAGACAGCAGGAAGAGACAACGGGGAGTATGGCAGGAGCGGCAACTTTACTATTTGATTAAGAGGGTGCACCAAGCACACAATATGGAAGTATTTTGGCTTTAAAGCAACGAGAAAAGTGAAGCTACGCACACTGATGTGTCGCTCTGCTAGCGGTGTGTAGAATATTGTGGCAAATATACACTTAAAAAACTATATGTAGGTTCACGCTCTCAAACTTCCTCTTGAACCTTTGCTCTGCCATGTGTCAGCCTGACAGCAAGGCCTTCTTGTTGTGAAATGACTATGAAACTGTAATCCATCCATCCATTTCCTACCGCTTGTCCCTATCAGGGTCACAGGGGGGTGCTTGAGCCTATCTCAGCTGCATTCGGGCAGAAGGCGGGGTACACCCTGGACAAGTCGCCACTTCATATGAAACTGTTATGGCTATTATAATGTTGACTCTCTGTGTGCTGTAAACTTAAAACTGATATTATGCATCCTATAGTTTTAATTACAAACCCCTTCTTATTAACGATCAACTCCGAAAAGGTGCCTTGTTGTTCCAAAGCAACCAAAACTATTATCCCTTGGAATCAGCCCCACCTTGTGCGTGGACTCGCCACCACCTTTGTGCAACCAAGAAGTTGTCTGTATTTTGGACTAAAGGAAGAATGAAGAATTATTGATCGAGGCTCATTTCATGCGGCCATTAAATGCTGATTGAGACCAATGCTGCCTTAGCAAAATACATTTGGTCAAATCTTTCAAGGAAGTCTTGGCCTCTGACTGGTCAACAGAATCTTAACAGGTGCTTTAAACATGCCTCGCCAAATGTGGCAATAGTTCCAACTTGTAGAAGCAGTTAAAAAGACCAGCATCCAGACCTGCACAACCAGTTTAAAGACCGAAAGGTAAAAAAATGTGTTGACGGAAGCTCCCCTATTATGTCCACCATGTGTGCCGATTGCACTGGAGACGGAGTGGGGGGGCGCTTTACTTACAACGACAATTGTAGGGACGTATCGTAACTTGGATGTAGACCGAGGACCTCATGTATCTTGTTCCTTGATATATTCACAAACATTCCAATTTTTCCACTAACCTTAAGTCTGCCAGGGCTGGAAAGGCCATATTGTCCCACAAAACAGCTGACAAATCCTGGAGCTGCTGAACCTTTTCCTTCCACTCTCTTAGTGTCACATTGGAGATGAAGAGAAGTGCCGTGCCTGATGGTTCCCACTGTCTTTCAGTCTCACTCCTGCTGAGAACCCCCAGTGTGCAATGTGACCAGACGGCTGTACTTAGTAAGGCTGGGCCCTAAAAACAAAAAAACACAAGTCACTATTACAACAGCCGATAAGTGTTGTGTAATTGATAAAGCATGAAATATCTGAATAACGATACCATGTTTTTAGGTCCACAATGTGTCTTGAGCTTGGACTGTATCTCAGGGTTGACTGGGTCCCATTTCAGCCAGCGGTCAGGGTCGACTGTCACACTGTTTGTCCACAGAGCAACCAAAGCCTCATACAGCAGCTCACACCACACCAACTGGAGCTCCTCCGCTGGCTGGTGGACAAAAATAATCACCATCGAGGTCAACTATTCAAGTTGTAATATACCATTTCTTACTTCCGAAGAAAAATACAAATAAATGTGTAATATCCTCAACTGAACCAAACAGTGTTCTGAAAAATAACATGAAATAGAGGTTATAAATGATCAATCCATCCAGTCTTGTGCAGGTCTACAATTTTGTCTCTGAGAGTCCTTTGATAGCTCTTTTGTCTGCTAAATATTTTTTCAGCTGCTGCAGCCAGGGGTCACCCCACAGGAGTATTTGCCTCCATTACTCCCGACTGCATCTTCAACTATCATCTCTTCATGTCGCACTTCACTACATCCATGAAACTCCTGTGGTCTTTCTCTTTTCCTTCTGCCTGTCTGCTCCATCCACAACATTCTGAACTTCTTTTGCACATGTCCAAACCATCTCAATCTTGCCTTTCTGACTTTGTCTTAAGCTGCTCTGACCCCCAATAAAATATCAGTATCAGATATATATAGTATAACTACACATCCATTTTCTACAGCTTGTCCCTCTCGGGTCACAGGGGACTGGAGCCTATATAAGCTGCACTCATTAAAGACAAAATTACATACAAACCCGTTTCCATATGAGTTGGAAAATTGTGTTGGATGTAAATATAAACGGAATACAATGATTTGCAAATCCTTTTCAATCAATATTCAGTTGAATATGCTACAAAGACAAAATATTTGATGTTGAAACTCATAAACTTTATTTTTTTTTGCAAATAATAATTAACTTAGAATTTTAATGGCTGAAACACGTGCCAAAGTAGTTGGGAAAGGGCATGTTCACCACTGTGTTACATGGCCTTTCCTTTTAACAACACTCTGTAAACGTTTGGGAACTGAGGAGAAATATTTTTTAAGCTTCTCAGGTGGAATTCTTTCCCATTCTTGCTTGATGTACAGCTTAAGTTGTTTAACAGTCAGGGGATCTCCGTTGTGGTATTTTAGGCTTCATAATGTGCCACACATTTTCAATGGGAGACAGGTCTGGACTACAGGCAGGCCAGTCTAGTACCCGCATTCTTTTACTATGAAGCCACGTTGATGTAACACGTGGCTTGGCATTGTCTTGCTGAAATAAGCAGGGGCGTCCATGGTAACGTTGCCTGGATGGCAACATATGTTGCTCCAAAACCTGTATGTACCTTTCAGCATTAATGGTGCCTTCACAGATGTGTAAGTTACCCATGTCTTGGGCACTAATACACCCCCATACCATCACAGATGCTGGCTTTTTAACTTTGCGCCTATAACAATCCGGATGGTTCTTTTCCTCTTCGGTCCGGAGGACACGACGTCCACAGTTTCCAAAAACAATTTAAAATGTGGACTCGTCAGACCACAGAACACTTTTCCACTTTGTATCAGTCCATCTTAGATGAGCTCAGGCCCAGCGAAGCCGACGGCATTTCTGGGTGTTGTTGATAAACGGTTTTCGCCTTGCATAAGAGAGTTTTAATTTGCACTTACAGATGTAGCGACCAACTGTACCGGTAGTTACTGACAGTGGGTTTCTGAAGCATTACTGAGCCCATGTGGTGATATCCTTTACACACTGATGTCGCTTGTTGATGCAGTACAGCCTGAGGGATCGAAGGTCACGGGCTTAGCTGCTTACATGCAGTGATTTCTCCAGATTCTCTGAACCCTTTGATGATATTACGGACCGTAGATGGTGAAATCCCTAAATTCCTTGCAATAGCTGGTTGAGAAAGGTTTTTCTTAAACTGTTCAACAATTTGCTCAGGCATTTGTTGACAAAGTGATGACCCTCGCCCCATCCTTGTTTGTGAATGACTGAGCATTTCATGGAATCTACTTTTATACCCAATCATGGCACCCACCTGTTCCTAATTTGCCTGTTCACCTGTGGGATGTTCCAAATAAGTGTTGGATGAGCATTCCTCAACTTTATTAGTATTTATTGCCACCTTTCCCAACTTCTTTGTCACGTGTTGGCATCAAATTCTAAAGTTAATGATTATTTGCAAAAAAATAAGTGTTTATCAGTTTGAACATCAAATATGTTGTCTTTGTAGCATATTCAACTGAATATGGGTTGAAAATGATTTGCAAATCATTGTATTCCGTTTATATTTACATCTAACACAATTTCCCAACTCATATGGAAACAGGGTTTGTATTACAGGATGTTGATGGCTGTGCATTTATGAACCCTAAACTTAGACCAGCTGACTAGAAAGAAGACAATTTTTCTTTATATAATTGAAAAAAATGGCAGTGTTCAAACTATAATGAAGACGACAACTGTAGAGGAGAATGTCACTTAATATTTTAAATAATGTCTCATGTTTCTTCACATGCTCTTTTCGGAGTTGAAATGAAAAACTGGAAATATTTGATATACCAATTGTAACTGTATGAATGTTTGAAATAAACTAAAACCATAACCAGAAAAAATATATTTCATTTGATTACTTGAGTCAAAGGAATTTTCTGAAGAATACTCAATTACTAAAATATTGGACAGCCACAGATACGTATGAGGACGTTCCCATTTACGTTCTTAATCACCGCAAATGCTTCACATTCTTTTCAGCTTGGTCTTGCTGTCTAACCAGATGATGCAATTCCATCTCTGCCTCCTTGGGGCTTGACTTACTAAAGGTTTGCGTGCACTAAAACATGTGCACTTGATAGCACAAGCAAAGCTGATCTACTAAACATCTGCAAAGTGGATTGTGTCTGTTAACTGAGCAGAATAAGGCGTGCAATTCATTTTGCATCGAGGTCTTCATTTATATGCAAAATATATGCTGATCATTTAAACGCCCACAATACTGAAGAGAAAATGCAAATATATGAATCAGCAAGCGCAATTAATTCATCAACAGTCATCACTGTTTTGCCAGAACTATTTAGCACATGGGAAAAGGACGCGCAAACTGACACAGTCTGTGTAAAAAGAGATGCTCGCGCTGCAAAGACAGACAATGGGCAAAGAATTATCCGTCCACTTGTGTTGTAACATATTTGGACTGACAGAAATAAAAAATATATTTCCTTTTATAATTTTATAGTTGCTGAAACATTTAAGGGAATTATTAAAATGTACTTAATTAATGCAATTTGGTGTCATTAAATATTATTTCAATGTTGTTGTTTTTTTTATTTAGGAAATATATTATGATATATCTCCTACATGTAAAAAACATTTTTCATTATGCATTTTCTTACGTTTTAATCCTTCCAGATGCACAAATGCGCTGGTGATGGGATCCACAGCCTCACGGACAGAACTAAGTGCCAGAGTGCATTTGTTTCTGTTGTGGAGATTGCGATTCAGAAAAGGTGTTAAAGATGTGTGGTGCCAGTTCAAAACATTGCACACAGATAGGAGCAAGATAAAATGAATGTGCAGAAAATGATCAAGTGTCTCCGTGGTAAAGCCCCGTATGCATGTGGTTTGCACCACTTGTCAATTGGACACGCAGTGTTAGTAATTCCCACGCAACACGGCCATTCATTGTACACGCTATTTTATTTTTTGCACACTATGTTTAACGCGTGGTATCTTAGTAAATCAGGCCCTTGGTGTTCAATCTCCTTTACAACACCCTGTAAAACTTTGCCACTTCATGTATGATTGTTCTATATGCTTTGTGCCTCGACTCCCAGTATTCCTATATATTTCCTTCATCTTCATGACAATCCCAATTTTTTTCTGCTAATCTGTTTCTTTGAATACTTTCCATCACCAAGTCTACTTATGTTTCCTCTCTAGACAATACACCAAACACTTTAATGTCTGTTTCCCTCACCACTTCAGCTGTCCTTTCCCAGTCAACTGGTCAGTCTTCAATACTTACTAACTTACTTACCCTTTCACTCTTGAGAAGAAACCAGAGTGGCAGGAGCTGGGTGACATTCATTGGCGTTGACTGCAGGCAGTAGTGAAGATGTCTAGAAAGTTCCAGATGTAATCTGTCCTCCGCCTCTTTGTCACTTTAAATCAAATGAAATAGGTTCACTAAATAGTTAGCAGCTATTTTGTGGTAGAAAAAGGATTTACCAGTGTGAAAAGGACAAGTGTATTATATCTGCGCTGAGTCGCAACTGGTTGAGTACAGCCACTTCCTCCATCAGTGGCCAGAGTTGAGCTTTGCAACTCAGGTGCTGCAGTTCTTGCTGACACAGACAAACTCCTGTGTCTGTTGATCCATCCCCTTCAGACTTCATGTGTGTCTCAAAGAGACCAGTGGCAGTCATTTGGCGCAGTTGTTCATCCACACTTGACACCAACCTCTCCAATATTCCTTGTGGAATACAACAAGTGTAGATAATATTGTATGGTTTGATGACATCTTGCAAAAGTGCAATCCAAAAGCACAATGTCATTTTAAACAATAGACAAACTCTAATCCTAAATACCACCACAAAGAGTTTGGTGTGGCGTGGCTCATGTGGTAGAGCGGTCATCCAAAAACTTGTGGAGTTTCTGGTATGAATCCAGCTTCCGCCAACCAACACACTGCCGTTGTTTCCGTTTGCAAGACACTTAACCCATCTTGCTCCCAGTACCACTCACACTGGTGTATGAATACGATGAATGTTTGGTGGTGGTTGGAGAGGCTGTAGGCGCAAATTGACAGCCATTTTTCCACCAGACTACTCCAAGCTTACTGCCACTAATGTGTTAATGTGGAGTGAATAAATAATAGGTTCTCAGTTCTCACTAAAAACCCTTTGAGTGTCTATAAAAGCTCTACATAAACCTAACCCTTTATTATTATTATTATTATTATGTACATTATCACTATTACTTAATATTATATTTTTCAATATTTATTACAAATATTTTTTTAATGCTAGTTATTTTTCTAATACCACTTCTTTGATCACATTACCTTCATTCTAAAACCCTTATAACCCATAAACACCATAGTTGTCACTGTATATTTGTCTGTGGTCTTTTCTTTTTTTTTTTTTTACTTGTTGCTGTGAGTCAGATAAAATTGATTAACATTTCATTTATGAGGTGCTTTACAATGACCATCTGTAGTTTAAAGTAAGTAGCTATTTGTTTACAGCTTTGTCTAATTGCAAACACATCCACAGACACACACGTCACACACAACCTTTAAAAATGGATTCTCGGCACTCTTACAAAAATCACCGCAATGCAAAAACTGAAATCTAAGTAAGATCAAATATCTCAAATAAGGGTGATATTAGCTTATTTTCTGTCTGATAAGATAATTCTTCTCACTAAGCAGATTTTATGTTAGAGTGTTTTACTTGTTTTAAGAGGTTTGGTCCTAAATGATCTCAGTAAGATATTACAGCTTGTTGCTGAGATTTGATGACCTATATTGAGTAAAACATGCTTGAAACTAGAATATCAACTGATGCAAATCTGTGTCATTAACACTCACAAGTATAAAACTACTTTTTTAAAGTAAAAATTTCTAACTTCAAGCATGAAAAAAAAATATGATGCCGAATTATGTCAAGATAATGGCACTAGCATTTACTTAATTTAAGAATATTTTTCCACATATTTAGCAAAAAAGTCTCTTTTTTTTCTACCAAGAAAAGTGCACTTGTTATTAGTGAGAATATACTTATTTTAAGGTATTTTTGGATTCATTGAGGTTAGCTAATTTTACTTGTTTTGGAAAGTCTTGACAAGCCGAATTTTCTTGTTCTATTGCAGATAATTTTGCTTAGTTCAAATAAAATACCCCTAATTTTTGTATTTTTTTCTTCTTGTTTTTGAACACTGACTTTTTGCAGTGCGGAGCTCTTTATTTGGTAGTCTTAACAACTTCGGAGAATGGAAAATGTAAAAAGATCAATCAAAAGACATGCACTTTATCACACTGAACCCAAGCTTACCAGATTTCTGCGGATCCAGCTGGTTGTTTACTAGTAGAATGACTCCCCAGGCTTCAAGCAGATTCTGCTTGATGTCCACACCAAGTCCTGCTACCCGAATACCGACTAATTCCTGCTTCGAAGAACTGAAGGCATGATCAAGTTTGTAATTGCTCACATCAATGGCTTTGCTTAGCACCCTCAGCTGCGATGCACACTCCGCAACAGTCTCCAACTAAAGAATAGGGAATAGGGAATCTTAATATTTTTTGTTTGCAAGTCATTGTTTAGTTTAGCAAATGTGTCACAAAAGTTCAGTCTACCAGTTCTAAATTATAAATATGAAAAACAAGCTGCAAAACAAGTTATAGTATAGTTTTAAGGATAACTATGATGATTTTTCACTTTTCTGACTTATACCATTATCAGTGGCCTAGTGGTTAGAGTGTCCGCCCTGAGATCGGTAGGTTGTGAGTTCAAACCTCGGCCGAGTCATACCAAAGACTATAAAAATGGGACCCATTACCTCCCTGCTTGGCACTCAGCATCAAGGGTTGGAATTGGGGGTTAAATGGCCACCGCTGCTGCTCACTGCTCCCCTCACCTCCCAGGGGGTGATCAAGGGTGATGGGTCAAATGCAGAGAATAATTTCTCCACACCTAGTGTGTGTGTGACAATTATTGGTACTTTAACTTTATAAATGCAGTCAGAGTACAATGTTGGATACTCGTGTTAAACAATAACAAAGCGTCAAATCCTAAGGCCCATGCATTTGGGCATGAGCTTGCACACAAATTTTGCAGTCTTTTTTAACTGTGGATACATTGTGACCAGCCGGCCTCATCCCCTTTCTGCTTCAGGCTGTTAAGGCTGCTTTCTGCAGCCACCGGTCTTATTTATTTTTGTCTCATGCCCTTCCGACTGCTCTGATGTCTTTAATTTTCTTTTCTTTTAAAGTATTATTCACCAAATTTGTTTGTGGCATGCACACAATGTCACTGACGTATGAGATGCAGTGAAATACTGTCTTTTTATGCAGCTCTGTATCAATTTGACAGATCTGTATCTTGTGACCGGCTAATATACTGTGAATTGTAAGTTAAATTTTGATATTGCATGCAGAACATTTTTTCTGTCAAAATAGAAAAAAAAAAACATTTTTATTAAAAACGATGAAGTGCTTTATTGATGCACATTATTTTCAGGCTTTTGCAGGCCACATCTGGCCTTAAGGCCTTGAGTTTGACACCTGTGCCTTAAGGCAGTGGTCCCCAACCACCAGGCCGCGGCCTGGTACCGGTCCGTGGATCGATTGGTACCGGGCCGCACAAGAAATAAAAAAATATATGTATAAAAATTTTAAAATATATATACATTTTTTAAATTAAATCAACATCAAAAACACAAGATACACTTACAATTAGTGCACCAACACAAAAAACCTCCCTCCCCTATTTGCACTCATTCGCACAAAAGGGTTGTTTCTTTCTGTTTTAATATTTCTGGTTCCTACATTATATATCAATATAAATCAATACAGTCTGCAGGGATACAGTCCGTAAGCACACATGATTGTATTTCTTTATGACAAACAAAAAATAAAAATAAAAATACCCTCCACCCCCCGGTCCGTGGGACAAATTCAAGCGTTGACCGGTCCACAGTTACAGAAAGGTATACAGAAAATTTAAAAAACTAAATCACAATATTCAGCTCAAGTTTAAAAATGTGTTTAATCACAAGTTGAATTGCAATCGATTCAAAGCTCTAAATAATAGAAACAGTAAAAACTTTTAAACTAACCTTGAATGGCAGAGGTTTCCCCAGTGATTTCTGGATGCGTTTTAAAACATCAGCCAAGCAAACTGGAATGGACAGAAGATTTTGGATGGCTCCTGCAACTGCTTTAAGCTCTTGGTATTTCCTATGGAAATACATTGGTTAAAAATGAAATATTAAAAATGTTTTGAAAGGCTGATATCAAGTTAAACTTCCAAATTCCGAACAAAGAGACAAGCTTACTCTGACTGAATATCCGCATCTCCGAGCAAGAGTAGTGGCAGACGCAGAATCAGATGCTTCTGTACCCACTGCCAGTGCAGTGACAGCACGGAGATCCCGTGAGTGTCTGCTGGCATCATGCTGCAAACATCCCAGAAACGATCACGCCAGTAGAGAAGCTGCAGGACCTAAACACAAAATTTGAAGTAGAACCAGAGAATCTTGCTGCAGCATATAATATTTTGGCCTAAAATAAAAACATTTTGTTGCTATAATACAAGGTGTCCTCAAAATCTGTAATACATGTAATAGACACATTTTACCCCAAAAGGTGGAATTGAATAAATAAATAATTGTATTAAATTATTAACAATAGTTTGGAAAATGTTATTGAAATAAAATAGTAAAAAAAACATACATGTACAAATGTAGAACTCAATAAATGTAATTAAGAAGAAATACATGTTGTACTCTTTGTATTATAATTGTACAATATATGCATATCTGCCAGACTTTAGGCACACCCTGTATTATTTGTAGAAACAGTAGGTAACCTCAAACATAATGTGGTCTGAGATGTAAGCCTGGCCGCTCTGAATAGCATGCAGCGTGAAAGAATCAAACAGGTCAAAGAATGCGCGTAGGTGAATCAACACTGGATGAGGCAAGTGACCAATATCCACAGTCTCTGTAATGACAAGGAGAAAAAAAAACTAACATTACATTACTGCCAAACTTCCACAAGTCAGACATAAATATATATATATATATATATATATATATATATATATATATGGTAGGGATGTAACGGTATTGTAGATACCGCGTTATTGCGGTTTTAAAGTCTTCACAATAATGCCGTGATGTGTGACAATATCAAACCAAAAATTTAGTGAGTGTAGTTTTTTTCCTGGCACTATTGTGTTGGCCAGGTCTGAAAGTAAACTACATTACCCAGAATCCTCTTTCCGCGGAGTTCGGGACCACCGTGGAACACCGTAAGCAGGAAGTGAAATGTCGTCGTAGATAAGAGGAATTGTTTTTTTATGGACATTTCCTGAAAATGTCATTAAAATTCGCCCATAACTGTTTGAGTTATGTTGCTAACAAACACACAAACACGCCTTGGCGAAAACATAACCTCTTTGGCAGAGGTAAGAAAGTCTGAGTTCTGCAAAGCACTTTTGTCTCGAGCGTTTCCAAGGCGACAGCCAGCTGGTCACGGCGTAGCGCAAGAAAGGGAAAGCATAAAAAAAAGTGTCTCTTTCGATATCGCGGGAGGGCTGGACCCTATCCATTTGCACTCAGGCGGAAGGCAGGGTATATCTTAGACAAGTTGCCACCTCACAAACAAAGTTGCCACCTCACAAACAATCACCCAGTAAAGAGATATTTGAAGCCAGCAAAGCTAAATATCAGTTTGTGATGTATTTATATGATTAAAAGTTATATTGTTAACTTTTCTGAGAAACAGCATTTTCCAAACTGAAATAAAACATGTCCACTGTAGAGGACACTGCTTCTCATAATGTAAAAGTTGAAAGACACTAAAGTGAACATTATTGTTTTACACTGGATGTTTACATTGTCACTTTAAAAACATCAGCTGTAAGTATATCTTTAAACCATTTGAAACAGTAGATGTTCCTGTACAATTATTTGCACTTCAAAATACATGTTTGTAGTAATAAATATGTTGATAACATTTGAGTATTATATTTGTATTAAATTACTGTATGTGTGTTTATCCTAAACATTCCTGCCACTTCATTTTACAAACAATGGCATGTTTTATTTTTTTTTACATATACCACAATATCATATTGAGGTCTTAATACCATGTTAATATCGCACTATGAAATTTTGATACTGTTAAATCCCTAATACATATATGTATACACACACACACACACACACACACACACACATATCCATATGTATATATATTTATATTTATATATATATATAAACATATATACACACACACACATTTTATATATATATATATATATATATATATATATATATATATATATATATATATATATATGTATATATATATATATATATATATATATATATATATATATATATATATATATATTATTCTACTCAAGTTACTGTTCATACCGTTGAGGAAGGCTGTGGCAATTTTCAGGGCACAGGTGTGAGCAGACATGTTCACAGTGAAGTCACAAATTACAACCCTCTCTTCTCTGTCCAGCATCAGAGTAATCCTGCAAAAACACACCAAATGCTTGTTACACCTATAAACATACACATAATCCAAAACCAAAAGTAATAATTAATCTACATGTATTTGTGTAAACAAATCACGTTCACCGATCTACATTAATCAATTATTTTATTGGAAATGTCATTGAAAACGCTTCATATTCATACACACAGTAGACGTGGTGCAGCATGATGCTTTATTTCAACTCATTATGAGTCTTTAAATGGTGTAATTCAGATGTATGATCAGTAAGAATCAAGGTTTAAAGCAGGGGTGTCCAAACCTTTTGACTGGAGGGCCGCATTGAGCTAAACAATTTGGCCGGGGGCAGAAAGCCGACTGCATGCAAAGTAACCATTAGGGCGCAACAACTAATCGATTAAAATCGATTATGAAAATAGTTGGCGATTAATTTAGTCATCGATTCGTTGGATCTATGCTATGCGCATGCGCAGAGGCTACTTTTTTTAAAAAATTTTAATAAACCTTTATTTATAAACTGCAACATTTACACAGAGCTGAGAAACAATAATCAAAATAAGTAAGGTGCCAGTATGCTGTTTTTTCCCCAATAAAATACTGGAAAGGATAGAAATGTAGTTTGTCTCTTTTATCCGATTATTAATCGATTAATCGAAGTAATAATCGACAGATTAATCGATTATCAAATTAGTTGTTAGTTGCAGCACTAGTAACCATATTTATATACATAAATATACACATATTAGTGTTGTCCCGATACCAATATTTCGGTACCGGTGCCAAAATGTATTTCGGTACTTTTGGAAATAAAGGGGACCACAAAAAATGTCATTATTGGCTTAATTTTAACAAAAAATCTTACGGTTCATTAAACATATGTTTCTTATTGCAAGTTTGTCCTTAAATAAAATATTGAACATACAAGACAACTTGTCTTTTAGTAGTAAGTAAACGAACAAAGGCTCCTAATTTAGCTGCTGACATATGCAGTAACATATTGTGTCATTTTCCAATCTATTATTTTGTCAAAATTATTAAGGACAAGTGGCAGAAAATGAATTATTAATCTACTTGTTCATTAACTGTTAATATCTGGTTATTTTCTGTTTCAACATGTTCTATCTACACTTCTGTTAAAATGTAATAATCACTTATTCTTCTGTTGTTTGATACTTTACATTAGTTTTGGATGATACCACATATTGTAGCTTTTCATCCAGTTCAGAACTACACCGATAATGCTGTATCATTCTAATTCGTTGATTAGAAGAGTCTGTTTTATTTTATTAAATGCTTTTGTTAGATCCATAAATACTGCAGCTGTACACTGTTCACGATCTGCAGTTTTTTTTTTTAAATGAATGCCATGCTTTTCCCGTATGAACCGATTTGTAGTTTTTGGGTAATTGCACATTCAATATGTTAATACGGTATGTCAAAAAGATTACACTCCAAAAGTACTGAAAAAAAGGAAGCCAATCAAAGCAGGTTAAACAGTATTTAAGGTGGGATATAAAAGAAAACGCTAAAGTAAGCAAAACAATCTTTTTTTTTTTTTTTTATATTTTGAAAATACATTACATTTCTGAGCATACCAATGTTTCTGCATTTCTTAAGCATGTTCCAACAAAAGCAGCAGTTCAATTCTGCATTTGATCAACTAAAATGAATTTTCGTAATAAACATCAAGTGCAGTGTTGGTCTCCCACCTGTTGGCAACAGCATTCAGTTCCTGGAGATACTCCTTGTAGCTTTCCTTGTCCTCAAAGTCACGCTTGTTGGCTAAAATATCCATGTACTGCTTGTTCCAGCGCATGTCCACCAAAACCCTGTACTCATCTGATAACACACAAAAACAAGAGAAGTTAGTGATAGTAATCTTATTAACAGTTAAATACATTGACATTACTTTACTTCCAAGTGATCAGTTTTCTTTTACTCGCAATACATTAGAACAGGGATGTCAAACATGCGGCGGGCCGGCCTGAACAGGTTCAATGCGGCCCGCAAGAAGAGTTTGCTAAGTGTAAAACTGGGCTGCATTTTTAAATTAAAGAAACTGCTGTTTTAAATGTGTCCATTGGATGTCGCAATAGCAATTCTGTGAGGCAAGCAAATAGTGTACACAGGGCAAGTATACCAAACGAGGTACACAGTAAAGTGGGGCTGTGACTTCTCCTCCTTGATCCAACATAAAACAAACAGGAGTAAAACACACAATTGATAACTCCACTTAAAATGCTGCATGAGACACTGCACATTGATATAGTTCTGTGAAATTTATTGTCTTCTGTTCAAATTTAAAGAAAGTGAACAGTAGACTGACAAATGAGGTAGTTGATACAAAGAAGTGATTTTATTTATGCTTTATTTTGTGTTTTGTTCAATCGTAGATGTGCTGTGACTTAAACTTTAATTGCTTTGTAGATACACTGAGATTAAGTCTAAATTAATTGTGTAAGTAAGTAACTACATTTTACTTATAAAGCGCTTTTCACAGATAAAATCACAAAGCGCAGTACAAAACATAAGTGAAGTAAAACAACAATTCAATGAAAACAACAAGGGCAACATTATAAAAAGGATAGAAAGTGGATTAAAATTGATAGTTAAAAGGTGTAATAACTAAAAGCTTTACTAAAAAAAGAAGTTTTCAAATGTTTCTTAAAAGTGTCAACACAGTCAAAATCATGGAGGGACTGGTGCAAGATGTTCCAGAGTCTGGGAGCCATAGCCTGGAATGCCAGGTCTCCACGGGTTTTAAAACAAGTTTTTGGGATCTTTAGAAGACCCTGGCCTGAAGACCGGAGGCTGTGCCCTGAAGAGTAGGGGCATAGCAAATCAGTGATGTACAGAGGGGCCCCACCATGCAATGCACGGAATGTCAGGACTAAAATCTTAAACTCAATGCGGAATTTGACTGGAAGCCAATGAAGACTGGATAAAATGCATTTTGTACAGTCTGAATTTCTTTAGCGTTGACTTGTTGAAAAGAGAATTGCAATAGTCAATACGAGACGAAATTAACGCAGGAATGATCATTTCAAGATTCAATTTTTTTTGGTCAGTTGACGACATTGACTGATCAAACACAACCCCAAGGTTTCTGAGGCTGCTTTTAACAGATGCACCCAGAGCACCAAGGGAGTTCTTGATCAGGAGGATCTTTTCATCGGGAGCAATTATTAGAGTTTCAGTTTTGTTAGAATGTATCTGGAGGAAATTTGAGGACAACCAGTTTTAATACAGAATACGCACTCCAAGAACTCAAGATAAAAAGTGAAACTCTGAATCATTGAAGGAGCATAACAGTCAGTATCATCTGCATAGAAATGATAAGAAACATTTTTAAAACTACTGATCAACCTCCCAAGCGGCATCAGATACAACAAATATAAAACAGGCCCCTGAACAGAACCCTGGGCCACACCACATGACAGGTTGGACACAACATGTTCTTAATGGTGCACCAATTTTTTCTTCGGAATTTTCAACTAACTTGAAGTGTTTTGTCAAGAGGATTATTTGCAATATGTACATTTTCAGAATGTGCTTGTTCTATTTTGGGCCGAAGAAAGAAAACAATCTGAAGTTGTATTTTTAAGTTATTAGGCCATAATTTTACCATTTTGGTAATAGGGAATAGATTTTCCTCCATGCTGCCCCTGTGCGTAAATGAGTTTGACACCCCTGCATTAAAAGGTGCCCCAATCTGATATCAGGCCGATATGAGCAAAAAACTAGTATGGGATTATATGGGCTTTCATATAAAATCTCAGATATAAACAGTGCTGCAGTGAATTTAATGGTGCAAAGCTGAACAGCCAATTAACAGGTAATGAAATAATTTACAAAAGGATACCATGGTAGGCTATAGACTGGTAGACTTCAGAGCTCGCAACTACACAACAGCTAAGCACACAAGCAAGACATCCAGTACGTAATAAGTTTCTTTAATTGGACAATAAGTCAATATAAACAAGTATAAAATGATTACCGGTATAGTTGCAAATTACTTATAGATAAAAATTCACAAACGTGTCCACATCCTTCAACTTAACTTAATGAGCTCGGTGTCGCCAAAAAATTACCGGTCCACTTCAACTTAAAGACAGTAAAATTCCATTCATGACAGTTAATAATAAATAGGTTAATGTTTTTCATATCTACCATTGTTATTGGAGTAACTTCACAATTTACACTACAAAATATTACAAGTATGTATGATGTATGCTGATATCGTATGAGATCAACGTCGGTATCAGCCAATACTTAAGGCTCTACTATCGGTATCGTATCAGAAGTGAAAAAAGTTGGGACGGGACACCCCAAATTACATTGTCCTGCATTAACATTCATTCACAAGGTAACCTGTTTAAAATAGTGTGAAGGAATGACAATAAAATACAAACAGAAAAAGTCCTACACAAGAAACAATTTCACATAAAAACAAGAAAATGGGAAAAAAATACATTTACCATTGCTGTGGGGTTGGAGATGCCCAGAAATGGATTTTCCCTTAGCAGCAAGCTTACTGGTAAATACAGCCTTTAGCGCAGTACTTCCTGCCTCCACTTGAACCAAAGCTGCATCTGCAAAACATTCTCGTTCAGTAAGTCCTTTCATTTGTATTATTTTTTTTTTTACAGTGATTGTCCATGCAAAGTAATAAAATATCACATTTCTGTGGAGTCGACCCATAAGACGGCAGAGCCATTTGTGCTAAAAATAAACTTAAATATTCACATATTTTGTAGTAATTATTGATGGGTCAAACAATAGAGAAGCATCGATGCATTATGAAACACAAGGAGTGATACCTCATGTTGATGTGTGTGTCATAAAACTATGTGACCAAAACAGCTGCTGTATCATTTTGATCTTATATGTTCTTCTTTGCTGTATACTATTTGACTCATTGAACAGAGTTGTGCATTTGACATTACACATATACTGTATATATAAATATATATTTGCTACCTATTAATTCTACCTGTAGGATAAAATTAGGCTCTGCAGCATAGAGCTTTATTTCCCCCCAAAACAAGCCCATTATCAATGATTCAACTGAGAATATACCTGTGAGGCTATGACAAACTAGGGAATTTTCCAATTTTCACAAAATCTTTAAATATGTTACTTCATCATAATTATAATAATATAATATTTATGCACATGCATTTTAATTATCTGACTCCAGGCATCCAGAAAACACATATTGGATCAGGCTGTGGTCAACATGGTTATAACAAACTGACAGTCTCTGAGCGACATGGTTAGAAGAAATATTAGGAAGTTAAAGTTGTTTACAAACATGTTGTGGTCAACTGCTGATATGTGGACATCAGTCAATATGGAAGTATATGCCATGACATTGGTGACCAGGAAAAAAACAAACATGCACTCGGCTTTTAAGAGACTGAATTGCTTTCAAGATACTCCATAAACCTGTTTTTATGAATAAAAATAATAGTACCGTCAATTCATTACCATTTTAATCAAATAAATCACAGTGTTGCTGTGAATTAATCACAATTAAATAATAAAAAAACATTTCAATATATCAAAATTCATTATAATACTGGCATTTTTGGTACATTTAAGTGATCTGAAACATGATCCACTTTCTGTACAATTAGAATAAATGGAAATAAATCACTCAAAATTTCATTTTTTTTTTTTTACTCAGTTTGTCAAATTATTTCTCTCATCTAGTGTACTGCATTTCACATACCACAATACTGTATCATATCGTGACCTGTTGTGACACATATTGTACCGCAAAGACCTTGTTAATATCCAGTCCTAATATTAATGGTGTTTTATTGCACATTAGCAAATCGAGTAAAAAAAGAAAGGTATAAGAACATCTTGTTCAAAAACATTACTCTCTTTTTGTAAACATTTACATAACATTTTACACATGAATGTGCACCTGTTTTTCCTTTTGTGTTATGAATGTGCTATTTTAAGATTGAAGTGCTTTTGCTGACAATATGAAAATAAAACTCCTTTTAGCAGAGTGCACATGTCGGTCGACTGTTTCATCATGTTCTTTATGTACTCAAATTTCCCATGGAAAGGACCAACTTGCTGGTTTAGCATATTCCATTTTGACTTGTTTCCTGATGCAGCCTGTTTTAACATTTGTCATACCAAAGACTATAAAAATGGGACCCATTACCTCCCTGCTTGACACTCAGCATCAAGGGTTGGAATTGGGGTTTAATCACCAAAAATGATTCCCGGGCGCAGGCACCGCTGCTGCCCACTGCTCCCCTCATCTCCCAGGGGGTGATCAAGGGTGATTGGTCAAATGCAAAGAAAAATTTCGCCACACTGAGTGTGTGTGAGACAATCATTGATACTTCAACTTTAACTTTTTAGTTGTACATGTTGTTAAAAAGCAGTGACTTTTTAACTACAGCAAATGGCGCCATTATAAAATCAGCGCAGATTAAATTTGGTCAGTGACTGAGTGGCATCATTTACCCTTCACTGGTATTAATTAGTTGCAAGAAAAGTGTGTGGCTATTGCCTAATATTTGAAATTGTTCAGCCAACACCATACGAATATTGGTACAAGCAAGGTGAAAGTCTGCAATTAGTTTCGTTTTACTCTCATGCAATAAGTAACTAACCATTGGCATATTTGTAGCTTTTTCTCAAATGTGAGAGCCAGCGACAGCGCATGATCCAGTCTCCATGAGAAGCTCTCTCCGTGATAAGTCTGACTGCAGGGGCCACCAGCTGCAGAACGTCAGTCTCTGAATGTATACTTCCCTCTGGGAACACCAGAGTTTCATGCACACCACTGCTCTGCAACACCTTTTGCAGGTCACTCAGACATAATGGGCGATTCCTGTCCAAACACAAAGAAGTGATTCATTATTTCATGGAGTGATTGATTTTTTTTTCTAGCCTTTATCAGTCAGAGCAATCTAACATAATACATGCAGTCTTGTGTACAAGTATCATGTTCCACCATTGAGGTTTTATCATCTAACGAACTCATTCCAAAGCTGGAAAAACAAGCAAACTACACTAGGGTCCAACAGGGGTGTTCAAACTTTTGTCTGCTGAGGGCCGCATAGAGAAAATTGAAGGGTGTGTCGCCACAGTCAACATGGCAGACACCACAAAAAAAAAAAAAATGGAAGTCAATAGATTAGGTACGGACCAAATGTTTATTAGCGTGCAAAAAAACCCCATGCATACCATGTTGCTAGGTGGGTCTCAATGGTGCCTACCTAGTACGCAATATATAGTATTTCATAACACTTTGTGTAACCATAGCAAAGCATTGCCAGAAAAAGATAGAAACTAGGCCAAAATATTACGGAGCCACCAAATAAATGTGATAAATAAATTCAACGTTATAATTGCACACTTGCATTTGGAAAATAAGTGCAAGCCACCAATGAAAAAAGCCTTGGGCCGTAGGCATCTTGAGTGGGGCTGGGTGGTATGTGTTGACGCAGAAGTCTTTCTGCTCATTCTGTCTGCGCTGAGTACTATCCCACCTCCTCAACGCACAGCGAGAGGTGGGCTACGACTTGTAGCCACGCTCACTTGACACAAACTCCAGTACGAGGAGTGTGTCGGTCAACCTTCCCGTTTTTGCCGGGAAATCACATATTTTGTCATCCTTCTCCAGCGTCTTGGCGATGCCGTTTTCCCCCGGAATTTGCTCTCGATGAAAAAATTATCTTCAGCAGTATTGCCGGAAATCAACTCAAGCCTCGGCAACACTCGGAGCAACACAAGTTTCATGACAGCAGCGTGGCGAGTTGCAATTTACGTGATATTATCAAATCAACAATGTGAAGAAATGGATGCACTTGAAAACAATGAAGACATTTCTGCCAAAATATTAACTCTGTGTAAATATCAATCAATCAATCAATGTTTACATACATAGCCCTAAATCACGAGTGTCTCAAAGGGCTGCACTGTAGGTAGTTGCAACGGTATGAAAAAAACAGATTTAAAAAGATGCCAGAAATAAATAACTTGCTATATGAGCTTCCCAGTCACAACTACTTTGCGCTAGAAAAACTACCACAACAAATGTATACACAATCGGAAAGGGTGTTAAGCTGCAGTGGCATCAATGTCAGCTGCTACACAGCATCCTGCAGTTGACATCTTGGTGTTCTTAGCTAAAATGTTTAAGGGAACAAAGCTCTTCCAAAAAAACCAAAACACTATTGTTAAAGTTTTGTTCACGAGTGAGGGAAGAGTGGATCGTGAGATCGACAGGCGGATCGGTGCGGCGTCTTCAGTAATGCGGACGCTGTATTGATACGTTGTGGTGAAGAAGGAGCTGAGCCGGAAGGCAAAGCTCTCAATTTACCGGTCGATCAAGGTTCCCATCCTCATTTATGGTCGTGAGCTTTGGGTTATGACGGAAAGAACAAGATCACGGGTACAAGCGGCCGAAATGACTTTCCTCCGCCGGGTGGCGGGGCTCTCCCTTAGAGATAGGGTGAGAAGCTCTGTCATCCGCGAGGAGCTCAAAGAAAAGCCGCTGCTGATCCTCCACATCGAGAGGAGCCAGATGAGGTGGTTCGGGCATCTGGTCAGGATGCCACCCGAACGCCTCCCTAGGGAGGTGTTTAGGGCACGTCCGACCGGTAGGAGGCCTCGGAGAAGACCCAGGACACGTTGGGAAGACTATGTCTCCCGGCTGGCCTGGGAACGCCTCGGGATTCCCCGGGAGGAGCTGGACGAAGTGGCTGTGGAGAGGGAAGTCTGGGCTTCCCTACTTAGGCTGCGGCCCCCGCGACCCGACCTCGGATAAGCGGAAGAAGATGGATGGATGGATATTGTTCAAGTTAAATTATTTTCAAGTTGCTGCTGATGTTTAATATGTCCTCTTAAACCAGAGTCTTTATTTTATATTTTGTTATTTTGTGTTATTGTTATTAACTGAGGATTTGAGCATAGCTAAAGGTTTGTTTTAAAGAAGATTGAAGATTATACTTTACTATTCTTTATATTATACTATAGTAATTTCAAGGTTTTTTTGAAATTGTTATGTGTATGTATCTATGCATGTAACTTAAACATTTCGAGAAATTTACTTAATTAAAACAACTTGACACGTATATTTGGGTTTGACTTTGTCTAAATTCACTTTTCAGTAAAGAAATATTGGTCCATATCGCCCAGCCCTAATCTGGAGTCTTTATCTTTAAATCATTTGACTTTGACAAGCATTTGTTTGACATGAAATTCAATTTACTTAGTCATTGTCAAGAGGGGTTAGTGCATCTGCCTCACAATACGAAGGTCCTGAGTAGTCTTGGGTTCAATCCCGGGCTCGGGATCTTTCTGTGTGGAGTTTGCATGTCCTCCCCGTGACTGCGTGGGTTCCCTCCGGGTACTCCGGCTTCCTCCCACTTCCAAAGACATGCACCTGGGGATAAGTTGATTGGCAACACTAAATTGGCCCTAGTGTGTGAATGTGAGTGTGAATGTTGTCTGTCTATCTGTGTTGGCCCTGCGATGAGGTGGCGACTTGTCCAGGGTGTACGCCGCCTTCCGCCCGATTGTAGCTGAGATAGGCTCCAGCGCCCCCCGCGACCCCAAAGGGAATAAGCGGTAGAAAATGAATGGATGGATGGATTGTCAAGATGGTGGAGACTAGTAGGCAGAGCCCTTAACTTTGAAATCAAAGGACAACCACCCTTCTCCAGCACTTTAAACTGGCTAGCAGGCTACAGTAGGTACCACTGTAATTTCGCCTCATCCTTCATTTTAAGCGTGAGTGAAGAAGGCGTGAAAAATGCACTTCCCACCTGATAAGTCCAAAAGAGAAAGAGATGATACAGTATTATCTGCTCACAGATGGTACCTGGTGGTTGTTTGAGCACACTGCAGCTAGTCCTGAATAGTCCCACGCCTTCATGCTTCAGTCACACGCAAGACTCTCACAAGAATGAGGCAAAAATATACAGTGGTACCTACTGTAGTTGTTAGCCTTTTCAAGGGCTTATACTGGAAAATAGGCAAAATTTTCACGAGTATCAATAATCACAGAATTTTAAAAAATCATCAAAAATATATGTTGTAAGATGCACAGTAAGTCAGCTAATTTGGATTGCATGTGCTATTTTGGGGGGGGATTTGGGCCTGCCACAGATTTTTAGTTTTACGTATAATATTCAAATGCAGGTAATGTTTAATTTTGTCTTTAGAATATGATGTCGGCTCATAAAAATGAGTTGCAGGCTACAAATGGCTCATGGGTCACACTTTGAACACCACTGGGGTACTGTTACTTGCATAAAAACAGGTATTGACTATGTATTTGTAAGATAAATGTGTTGCTTCTTTAATGGACCAACAAGAACCTTAGTGACATGTGTGCACCAACATATTTAATATAAAACAACGGATTCCATGTAAATATGTCAAGTAGGATTTACTGTGCCGGCTGACCTTTTTACTTTGTTGAAACGTGGCTAAAAATATCAAAGACATCTATTGATATGTTGATTGAGTTCTCACCGTTTGCCCTGCAAACTGAGGGCGTTGAGGCAAAAAGACAACACCTGCCCATCACGGAGGACAGTCGAGAAGCATGAATCCTCTGTGGAGAGCAACGCGGATGGAAGGCTGTCAGGCCAAACGCCAGCACACAGTAACTCACTTCCCCAGTCCTCGTTGTCCAGGACTGTCAGCTTCTGCTCAATCACCTCCATGGCTAGCTGGAAAAATAACATTCATTGGAAATCAGCGCACACACTAGATTAGGTGTGTCATTCTGGTTTTCATTGGAGGGCCACATTGCAGTTCTGGCTGCTCTCAGAGGGCCGCATGTTACAGTGAATATATATGAATTATAATATGTAATCGCCTCATTATGTTATTACACAATTCCTTATGGAGCTCCATGTTTTACATACAAATTGATGGATAACATACTTGCTTTTGAAATCATAAGTGAGGGGGACAAGCATATAAAAATGTTAGGAAAATATGTTAATAATACAGAGGCGTCGTAACTTTTTACAAGAAGGGCCGCATAATAAAAAGTCAAAGTATGTTGATATATTTTGATTTGGTAAAAAATGCTAAACATACATACATTTAAGGACAAAGCTTAGTATCAACTTTGTGTTATAGGTGACAATGTGTACTATTAATTATTACACAGGTAAATACAAACAGTAAAAATAAATAAAAGAACAAAAAGACAATGTCATGAGAAAAAGCTGACATTTTGATACTAATAACTAATAATCTACTTTCACTTAAAACACAAAGCTGACCCTCAATTTTATCTTTAAAGTATAATTAATGTCATTGTTTTACAAAATAAATCTAAATGGCCCCTACATACTTAGACTTGTCAGTATGCAATCCTTCGTAGAAGACGTTTGGACACACCTGAGTTGTATTCAATGTTTAGAGTTTTTCGTATTACATTACATATTTTTGCTTTTTTACTATTATTGTTTTATCCAACAATATGCCTTTGGACACACCTGTGTTTATACAATATTTTTTTTGCATGTTCAGATTGTTCTCAAGTTTAAAAGACAATTGTATGCATTGCATGCAATTTTTCAGTCAAAATTGAAAGAGCGAATACATTTAGTAGGAAAAAATGAAGTTCTTTATTGATGCACTTTACTTCAAGGCTTTTGCGGGCCGCATAAAACAATGTGGCGGGCCAGAACTGGCCCCCGGGCCTTGAGTTTGACACCTGTGCACTAGATGATAATTCCTGAAATAATAGTTTAAGAGGTCCAGTTTAGGACATTTTATTGCAGGGTGTCCCCAAAGTCTAAAGACTACAGTAGTGTTAATTATGTTGTAGCAATAGCCTTTTGGACTGATTGAAATGTCAACACTGCACGGCTGTGTTTACATGCACATTGTAACATGGTGGTGCCGTGGTTATATCACCTCGGTTTGTCTGTGCGGAGTAATGCATGTGCTCCCCCGTGCTTGTGTGGGCTTTCTCCGCATACTCAAGTTTTCTCCCACATCCTAATAACATTCATTTAAAATATTCATTCATAATAATAATTCATTTAGAAATGTGCTTGTTTGAATGCTTGTTTGTATATATGTTGCAATTGACAAGCAACCTGTCCAAAGTGTACTCAAAGTTAGCTAGAATAGGCTGCAGCTCACCTGTGAGCCTTTTGAGACAATTAGTATAAAAACAGATGATTGGATTAATGGTTTGCACTGTAAATGACACCTCCATGAGCTCTCCTAAGTTGTTTTAAGGTCATTGGTCACCACCATCAGCATGTTCTTGTCAGTGTTTAAATGCAGTCTTTGCTGCTGTGTTCACTTGATGTTAAATGATTAAAGAGAAAGTAGCGCAGTGATGATAGGTTATACCTTCAGGTTGACTGTTGTGCGTTGACTGAATGCGTAAGCCTCTCCACAGGCATGTTTCAATGCACTTGGTAAATCCACACCTCTCTGCAGCTGGCAGGAAAGTAGGGTGGCGGCATGAAGAATGGAAGCCATTGACGAGGCAGGAGAATCTAAGAAAAGTGTGATTTTAATGTGCTAATTCTGCTGAGTGACTGCATACGGATGTTGTTTTGCAGATGCTCACCCCAGATGGCACCTTTGATGCTTGTATGTATGTCAATCAGCAAATTGCAAACACAGTCTCCCTTCACTCCTGCAGAGTGTAGCAATGTTTTCAAATCCATAGCATCCCAGGAGATTCCGTCATTTTCCCCAGGGATGTAAACCTCCACTCCTCTGTTCCTCATGGCTCTAGAGAGCTCTCCATGCACAGGGTCCATTGTCAGGAACAACCTGCTCAGCAGAAAGCACATATTTAATCATGCATAACGGATTAACAGCTATCAAATATTTAATACTACCTGAAATTAGGATGCGGAGTGATTTTCGGGGTGCTCCCATCTATTATCCCACGTTCATTAATGGTGAGAGATCCACCAGGTTCCAGCAGAGCATTGAGGCGATCCAGTACAGAGGCACTGAACACAATAAACACTTTAAATGGCTTCATTTTACAGAATCTGTATGCCAAGAGATCATTTTCAAACCCAGGAATGACAGAAAAAGACACTTCAATAGTGTGAATCCCAGCGCAGATGAAATAAAAGGAAATCCAGACACTAAATTCTCTTGATCAAGGCTCGGGAAAAGTCACAAGAAGTTGCAGAACACGGTAACACTCCACCACTCTGTCTCTTTTCCTTGCATCTATGCAAACGTGTTAATGTGAGTAGTCGGTAATGCACCCTACATATATATTTTTTAAGATAAATAAGAATCTTGTATTTCAACAAAAAAAGAGTTTGGAAAAAGATCTTCTGAAAACTACAATAATGACTACAGTTGAATCTGTTTATGTTGATGCCCCTTGGACTAGCTGACTGCCAATGTCAATGTAAGATGTTGTCCACGTAACCAGATTGGAAAGTGAAACTAGCCATTGCTTGCACAATCACTTAGGACTTGAAGCGGAACTGCACTTTTTTGGGGGAATTTTGACTATCGTTCACAATCATTATGAAAGACATGACGACGTAACGGGCACATTTATGATCACATGTAATATTTACATATTTTGATCATAAAATGAGGGGCGGTATAGCTCAGTTGGTAGAGGGGCCGTGCCAGCAACTTGAGGGTTGCAGGTTCGATCCCCGCTTCCGCCATCCGAGTTACTGCCGTTGTGTCCTTGGGCAAGACACTTTACCCACCTGCTCCCAGTGCCACCCACACTGGTTTAAATGTAACTTAGATATTGGGTTTCACAATGTAAAGCACTTTGAGTCACTTGAGAAAAAGCGCTATATAAATGTAATTCACTCACTCACTTAATTTTAAACATACGCGGCGCATTAATTTAAAAAACGCGTTGAGTTTGCTTTTTTTTTTCCTTCATCACTGATTTCTGCTCACTGCAGACTTTATGAGAGACAACAAACATAATAAAACATCACTTACTGTATAAGGTCCGCTGTCATTAGAATGTCTACTGCTCGAATGTTCATATATTCCCACTTAGATGAAAAATGTCTCATAATCCTCGCGAAGAAATGTGGTTGGGGGGACAAGTGCTTTTTGTGTCGTCCTTGCCAGTTCCAGGTCGGAAATGGCTGTCAAAGTGTCTTAACTTGTCGGATTATATTCTCAGCCATTTATTTTTCAGGTGAGAGGCATGATTTATGATCCAATATAAACTTGCAGGGAAGCGAGGAGCAGCAGACCAATCGATGATGTAAACACAGGCACACCTGGAAATATCCACGGCGCCACTCTAAATAGTTTGTCTGCGTTAGCATTTATAATAATAGTATCACTAAAACTTAGTTAAAATTCAAGTCACGAAATGTAAATTGGGTATTGTTGGCGCTTTTTGAAAGGTTATCTATTGGATTTTATGGGCGGACTAGTGGAGCTCCCATTGGCTTCGCAGTAAGCAGACTTTTATTTGCATTTATTTAATATTTAGAATGCACTAAAAAAAATCCATCCGTCGTCATCTCTATCATAACGATTGTAAACGGTAGGCAAAATTCCCCAAAAAAGTGTAGTTCCCCTTTAAAACATAACGAAAATGCATGATAATAAAAAATCTAGGTCAATATTGCGTACCTACTTTGCACTGAACAGGAAGTCTTTATCTGTAGCATGTGTAGACAGTAGTTACGTTGCTGAAGTTAACATTACTTCACCAAAAATGATTCCCGGGCGTGGCCACCGCTGCTGCCCACTGCTCCCCTCACCTCCCAAGGGGTGATCAAGGGTGATGGGTCCAATGCAGAGAATAATTTCGCCACACATAGTGTGTGTGTGACAATCATTGGAACTTTAACTTTTAACTTACAACACGTAGAAATACCTCTCATTTTATGGCGACGAAAGCAGTTGTTCAAGTTTACAATAAGCGGGCTCTTTTTTGTACCAAGACTTTGGTCGGTGGACATAAGACAGGTTGTCGACATGAGCAGGACCGACTTAAACAGACATTTACGTACCTATGTAGAGAGGGCTAACTTTCGACTGTTCTTCAAGCATTATTCTGGTCTTTTCCTGCCCTGAGTATTTAAACTACCGTAACCCGACAAAATACACACACATGCGCGCATTAGTTACAGTATGTTAGTGTGTCAATTTGGCAACGTTTAGCTCCTGACATTAGACATCATGAAATTAATAGTCTAGCCCACGTTGGATCCACTGTGGACTGGACTTTCACAATATTATGTCAGACCCACTTGCTTTCGGTCTCCCCTAGAGGGGAGGGGGGTTACCCAAATATGCGGTCCTCTCCAAGGTTTCTCATAGTCATTCACATCAACGTCCCACTGGGGTGAGTTTTTCCTTGCCCTTATGTGGGCTCTGTACCGAGGATGTCGTTGTGGCTTGTGCAACCCTTTGAGACACTTGTGATTTAGGGCTATATAAATTAACATTGATTGATTGTAACAAAAACATTTTTTTTTCCAATTTAATTAGTAATAGTAAGAAACTTTATTTTATTTAATCTGTTCTTTTAAACGACAAATGTCCTATTCACTCTATCATGATTAGGACCGCGATTGGCATCGTAGAGTGAAACCTGGAGCTGTCGTGATGACCGTGGTAAATCGCATCTGGTCTTGACAAGTCGTGGCAATCCTATAAAATTTTTGGATGGTTCAGAAAATTGCCACGATCAACATGCCTACATTTCTGAGATTGCGATCGCATCAGAACATGTCAGAACACCACCAATCATGGTGCCTAATAATCGGGATCAATTTGAAAAAAATAAAAAAGCTCCACCCTGCTGAGTTGCAATGTGACATGGTCTGTTACGCACAATTAGATAACTATCAGATGACCTGAGAAAAGTACATCACAATCAGAAACGCTTAGATCACCTCCCAACTGCCTGTTCTGGCTCATAAACTGTAGCTGCTCTTCTTCTTGCACAAGGGCAGTGATGTAAGCATACATTGCATCAGAAAAGTAATTACAGCGCTTCATTTTTGTATGTTTTACTTCTTACTTTTTTTTTTTAATCCAACCATCTATTTTCTACCGCTTGTCCCTTTCGGGGTCGCGGTGGGTGCTGGAGCCTATTAAATTTGCAAAAACATCAAGAAAACGTTTTCACATTGTCATTACCTGGGTATTGTGTGTGGAATTTTGAGGACACAAATCAATTTATTCCATGTTGGAATAGGGCTGTAACATAACAAAATGTGGAAAAAGCGAAGGGCTGTCAATACTTTTCAGATGCAGTGTAGAAATAGCATGCTAAATGTGATGTTGTCTTCATCAGGAGCTCCTGACATAGTGAACGTCATCGACGAAATGAGCCAGGAGGACCATACATCGGTCTCATTTATATGCCAGGTCTCCAATCGGCGCCCACAATTGTTTCTAATTGAACATAATTGACGTATGAGAATGTACGGGAACGCATCAAATCAGCGCTCCAGTTGCATCTAAACGGGTCATTCATTACGTCAAAATTTAACTTATTAAATCGTCTTCAGAGGTGAAATTTGACCACATTTACCACAGCAGCTATGAGTAGGCATTTGTTGACAGTGTGAACGTGGCATTATGGTAACACAGAGTATGCGAGCTGGTAGTAGTGTTCTTGTATGTTTTAAAACAATGTCATTTAATGCGAGTGGCATACAGCTTCCTTAAGCAGATACAATACAGGCCAAAAGTTTGGACACACCTTCTCATTCAATGTATTTTCAGCTCATCGAGGGAATGCCAAGAGTGTGCAGAACACTAATCAGAGCAAAGGGTGGCTATTTTGAAGAAACTAGAATATAAAACATGTTTTCAGTTTTTTTGTTAAGTACATAACTCCACATGTATTCATTCATAGGTTTGATGCCTTCAGTGACAATCTACAATAGTCACAAAAGTAAAGAAAAGGCATTGAATGAGAAGGTGTGTCCAAACTTTTGGCCTGTACTATATGTTCTTGTGTTGTGTTATGTCTGTTCTAGCATGACTTCAAAAGTGCAGATAGGTATGGTTGGAGAGAAAAAAAACATGACTGAAGCATGCAGAACCCTGACCTCAACCCCATAAAAAGGTTTGTAAAGATACAGCCAATGTTACTTGTCAAAGGCTGAGGTCCAACAGTGACCTCGGAAATCTTTTGTATGATCTAACCAAATTTCTCAAGACAAATGCCCCCAAAAAACTTTCACAGCTGCAAAGATGTGAAGTAGCATACATTTTTCTATGATCCCAGCTCCTATAGATATATGGATAATGTTGACCATTTGGATTGGACACTTGGAATAACATGAACAGTAGTTCTGCCAAAATCTGTAATGAAGAGTAAGTACTGCTTACCTGCAGAAGTTAACATTGTCCATGAGCAACCAGTCGCCAGCCTGCAGGGCTTGGATCAGCATTCCATCCAACCACTCAAAGCCTCCACTGTTCCGGGCATCCTCCAGCTGGACCATCCGCTCTTTCAGCAGCCTGAAGTCCAGTTTCAGCTTTGACATATCTAGAGGTTTAGGAAATTATATGACGAAATGATGCAATACTGTCTAAATATTTGCATACTGTATATGTTTTTTTTACGATGCCACGACAATATTGTCATTGGAGATTTGTTACATACCAACAGTGTCAGGTGTCAAGCACAAAGACAATGCATGTACTGCTTTAAATACTATACATAAATGATGTTTTTCTCTGCATGTACAAGGTCGACATGGATGATGATGGTAAAAAAGTAAAGATTTTGAAGGGTAGTGTAGTGCAGGGGTGTCAAACTCATTTTAGCTCAGGGGCCGCATGAAAGAAAATCTGTGACACGCGGGCCGGACTTCTAAAATCATGGCATTAAAACTAAAAACTAAAAACAACTTCAGATTTTTTTCTTACTTTGACCAAAAGTAGAACAAACACATTCTGAAAACATTACAATAAAAATATAGAAAAAAATACCTGCAGTGGTAAAGTTTAGATCCATGAAGGAAAGAAGAAAGTGAATGAATGTTTATAACTGAATACATTTACATATGCATACAAATGTGTTTCCTTTTGTAATTTTTTTTTTAATTAATTATTTAACGTTTATGAAAACCTTTTTCCAAAAGACAATATAGAATGTGAGATATAACAGGATAATGCATACATTTATCATTTGTTTTCAAACAGGTTACAAAAAAGTGGGACCCCAAAAATTTACTACGGGACCCCATTTTTATGACTTGATGGGGTCCCTGGGACCCCATTATGAAAATTCCTAGCGCCAACACTGATGGAGTGTTGGTGCGTGCAAAACAGCAGCAGGCAGCTGTGGCCTGCGGGTCGGTTCTAATACTAATCAAATATCATCCCGGGGGCCATAGATAACTCATTCCTTGACTTTGACACCCCTGGTATAGTGTATAGAATAGAGGAGGGAATCTTTGGGCAACTCATGATTCAATTACCATCCAGGGCCTATGATCTATTATAAATTGAATATTGGTATATCTTTAATTATTGTATTTACTTAACAATAATGTATATCACACATTTATTATTTCATTTAGTGTGTGTGTACCCATTCATATCAACAGTTTTGCTGCACTGTGTGGCTATTATTCTCTCTCCTAACTTAATCAAAACAACTTGCTAATTTCCTCTTCTTAGCTGGTTACTCTTTGCTGTAAAGTGGTTCCAGTTAGACTTCTGTTGACGTGTACAAAGTACTTATTGTTTTGTTGGTTCATTACTTCACATTCAAGCTAGATTAGCGGTTAGCCCTCTCCCTCTTGTTGTACTACTTCCACATCTTAGAACCATCTAATTACTTTGTTTAACATACTTAAATAATTGGTATAGGTTGTATTCACTCATGTGACTTTTGAACGAAAGTAAACAAAGTAGTGGTCTACCAAACCAACATGGCGACTGTGCAGCAAACAGACTGTGAACTATCGGAGTATGCAAGGAGCCTAGATCTTACCACTAAAACCAGATACGAGCTAAAAATTCAAACTATGCAATATAATTGATCCATATTAGAGATCAAAAAAGATTTGTTGAGTGATCTCAAGGAGTATCTATCTGTATGTGTATCTATATCTGTCGGTCGCGTTCCCAGACACGTTGAACTATCTGGTGCTCCAGACATTATTCTACACTACAAAACAGATGAAAACTTGAAAAAACATGGAGGTCTACAACATTTTTGTGTGTGGCTGGGTCAAGGAAATATATATCAAGACTCTCCCGGATAAATCATGCATCGGTTTTGCACGGGTAATGTTGCATTTCACGTCTACAACCATGTTTGTTGCCTTATTGATGTTGCACGCGGCGTTTTTTTCCTACCTTCATCAGAATATGAATCTCATTGTTGTGTATGTGCTGAAAGCTTCATTTAGATTGCTGCCTTTGGTAAAAGCCTTACTTTTTTGGGTTTTGCAGACATTTGCTTTCTTTTATTTAAACTCGCCGAGTTGGTGCTTTTGGAAACACCCGTAGCAAAAATGCGTTTAAAAGAACTCCGAAACAAGATAAAATACAAATAACATGAAGATAATAATTTGATGGGAAATACTAAACGTTAAAAGTATATTACACAAAGATTTAACAAAGCGATCACTGCAAACACTTGCGTTCTTCGACTCTGCTCCCTTGGACTGGAGTGCGTGACCCTTTTCTGTCGTCTTTTGTAAAATCTTGCACTCTTTCGCCCTTCCTGATTACCTCTCAAGGAACTCTGACGAAACGTTTATCCTTTTTGTGATTTCAACTGTTCCAACAGGCTAAAACAATGCAAGCATAGGGCCTTTTTCTACAAGAAAGGCAAAATGCCGCCCAGAACGCAATGACAACAGACGCTCGCTGGCCCACCACTTCAAGCCTCGCATAGTTAATGAGACGAACATGAAGTCAGGTGAATACAACCTTTATGGACGTTTGTCCATCAATTCAGAATCGTCCATGTAAATTTTGCTCTATAGGCATATTTATAACCCACTTCCAGAGTGTGTATACAAGCAGTTCGTTTGTGGAGGTATTACCTTTATTTATTTAATTAAAAACCCTCTATGCCTCGCCCACTCCAAAAGCATTAGAATTTAGCTTCAGAAAACGAGCAATGTTAAAGATGAAAAATTAAAATACATCCAAAAGATATGAAACTTTATGTATTTAGCAGGACTAAAAATATAATAAAAGTTGCTGTATAAACTTGGAAAACAGATGAGGCATGAGAAGCTGACCAACAATGATTGGAATAAATAAAATAAATAATAAAAAATATATATATATTTTTTTTAATAGTTTTACCACTGCGAGTACACTACTACCACAGAGAAATTAGTGCATGCTTACTGTATGTAATAGTATGATTTTACTAGTAAACATCTCATATTTTGAAAATGTAATTTTGTTTATAGATTATATGCAATCTGTTGTTGTGTTCCCTAATTTGAGTGTACATAAATGAAGGTGTGTGTTGCTGAGTCTGACTTGGACATAATCTGGTTTGTACATAAATGCTTATTTTGAAAATGTAACTTTGTTTATAGATTATATGCAATCTGTTGTGTTCCCTAATTTTCAGTGTACATAAATGAAGGTGTGTGTTGCTGAGCCCGACCTGGACATAATCCGGACTGGACCTGGTTTTAAGAACCCTTTAAACAATCTAATTTCATTGACAACCTGGTCTGGTGAAGATAAGGTTAGATAGAATAAGATAAATAAATAAAAAACATTTTCTTGAATAAAAAAGAAAGTAAAACAATATAAAAACAATTACATAAAAAATAGTAATTAATGAAAATGTTAGTGGACCAGCAGCACACACAATCATGTGTGCTTCAAGGACTATATCCCTTGCAGACTGTATTGTTCTATATTGTAGGAATCAGAAATTTAATAACAGAAATAAACAACCCCTTTGGTGTGAATTAGTGTGAATGTGTGTAAATGGGGGAGGGTTTTTTTTGAGTTGGTGCACTAATTAAAGTGTATCTTGTGTTTTTTATGTTGATTTCATAAAAAATAAATAAATAAATAAAACATTTTTTTTTTTAAACATCTCATATTGATCTCATTTGGCAATTGGCGCCAATTTACCTACATAACACTCCTTTGGGTGGTAAAGTGATCCTTGTATAGTTGTGCAAGTGTTTGTGGCGTTTCAGCAGCTTTTGACACAGACTTATCCCGGATTTTTGACTTTTACATTATTATTCCATTCATTTTCACCATAATGTTAACAAATGCTTCCCTCCTCAATGGCTCCACATTTGGGTCCCAAATATTTTGTTTCCATCCTTCGGCTTCGACCATGATCATTCTGAAGCCACAAAATGACTTGCACTTACCCATCTTATGCATGTAATTCGGCTTTGCTGTGGGCTTTCGTTAAGTTTTCTCCACAATTATGCTAAGCTGTAACAACACACCGCTGTGCGCGCACAGCACACTAGAAGGTGCGCAATTAGTTCTGACCGGGGCAGCAAAGGTAGCTTACTTTAGTTCTGTTTTGTAGTTACCGTACGTTATAGCGTCCTCAAAAATCTGAACATTTAAAAGCAAGACTGAGATTTATGCATTTTTAAAATAAGGAAATGTAAGTAGATTTTTAAGACCTTTTATGAGATTGAAGGAGAATTTTAGACATTTTAAGGCTTTAAGTTCAAATTGTTGGATTAAAAGCTTTTTAAAACCCCGCGGATACCCTGTATTAGCAACTGAAAAATAAAACAAAATGTACCAAAATCAGAGAAAATGTAGGAGCATTTGGATGTGCTTTTCTGGGGGTGACAAAGTACCAGGTAAATTGGAATACAATATTTGTAAAAGATTAATCAGTCAAATATTTGGCATTAATGAGTGATCAAGTGTAAAAAAAATAAATAAATAAATCCATCCATCCATTTTTCTACCGCTTGTCCCTCTCGGGATGGCGGGAGTGGCTGGAGCCTATCCCAGCTGCATTAAGGCGGAAGGCGAGATACACCCTGAACAAGTCAAAATAATAATAAATACAAAATAAAATAATTCTCACCAATAACATATATAATATAATAATCCAACTAAATTATTACAGCTTGGGAGTGATTTTTTTCCTTGTTAAAAATTAGTTAAAAAAGGAAATGGATAGAATATATAGTAGAATAACGAGCAGTAAAAGACTGCTCGTTATTCTACTATATATGTTTAACGGCTCTTTTGCAGGAACGCTTCTCAAGATTCGGATCTCTAGAAAAGATCGTGAATAACTTTAATATAGTTTGTAGTTCAGGTCCCTGGCATGCCAAACAATAGGAAGCCATAACAAGAAGAAACACTGTTGCCAACTTAGCAACTTTGTCACTAATGAGGCAAGCTCGAGTTACACACTGAGGCAAACTTGGAAGAGTTCATTAATTGCAACTCTAAACTTTGCAAATATTAAATTACACTGCACAAAGAAACAATGGCTTTCCCACTAAATATGGACATACATTTAAAACCAGAAAATGGCATACGCCTAGTAAAAATTCAGTTGTAATCAGACCCCTGGAGATACTCTTTTTCAAATGGGTGTTTAGTGTGAACTATTGTGAATTGTTCTGGTCTGTTTGGACACTTTTTGAGAGTGACGTAAAAGTATCGCTCCTCTAAATAACCTGCTGTGGAAAACTCCCCAATCTAAAATAATTTAAAACGTTATTTGTAACATGAAAAAAAGCACAAAAAAAAGGGACAGAAGAAAGTGAATTTATATTTCTAAACATTTGTTTGGCTTCACATGTTTTTTGCTCACTTTTTTACTATGCAAATTAAATGGTTACCTGTAAACACTTTGAGTTTTCTGTTCAGCTTTTCCAGGAGGAGAAGGATGACTTCCAGTTTGTTTATGGCCTCAGAATTGACGCTGACCAAGGCTTGCTCCTTCAGCCACTGGCAAAACAGGCCCCACGTACGCAGCAGAAACTCTGTCTCTTTAAGGCTCGCATCCAGCAAAGACAAGCTATGTCGTGTTACCAGGGCAACCAAGTAGTCGACACTTTGAAGAACATGTTGCCATGGCCGCATGATATCCACCTAGAAAAAGATTGTCAGGTTGAATCTTTAGACAAAGATGGCACACTACAAAATGAGTTCTAAGGTACCTGTTCAAAACCTCCCAGCAACTCCGTCGTGTCCATGGTACTGTTCATTGCCATGACTCGGAGGCGGTTTCCTGTCAGGACAGCCAGGAGTTTCACCAGGCTGGTCTTTCCACTGCCCATTGGCCCAACCAGTATGGTCATCCAGCCCATTTCAACACATTTCATCAGGGACTCAAGTGGTCTCAGTGCTTGGTGTGTGATGGACAAAGGAGGATCCAAGCATACATGGGCTCCACCTTTACGCTGCAGGACAGAAAACCCCACCTAAAAGAATATGTTTAACAGAGAAGAAAAAATCAATCTTTTTTGCCAGTTGTTGCAGGAAAACTTGCTTTGACATGTTCACTTACTTGCAAGTTGCGTGGTGTCATATGAAATTGTCTAGAACATGTGTAGGACTTAAAGTCCTCCCCAAACACTTTCCTGAAAACAGCCAATACCTGTGTGGGACAAGTAGAGGCTCAACAATTAAACATCATATTTCAAACGAATTACCATTATAAATCTTTTACAGATTTCAGGTACTGTATATGCAGATCATAGGCGTGCTTGCACCTTTACTCAGAGGGCAACCAATCAAATATAACTATGATCAAAGTGATCCCATGCTCTTGGTATAGTGGTAAAGATTCCATTGCGATATAAAATTTCACAAACGTGGTAAAGCTGAGTAAACAGTAGCTGCACAGTGATGTGTAAGAAGAGGGGGATTCAGACAACTTTTTGGGGTCACTTGCATTAACAAAGGGTTAAAACAGACTACCTGTGCCTTATCAGCCTCGGTTCTCATCCTCTCTGCATACACCAAAGCCACATGCTGACCAGGGTTAATAAATCCCGGCGACTGGTCTGCCTGAATTAGCTGACACCAGCGGAATATGTCACGCAGGTTGAACTCCCAGGGGCTTCCTTTCTGACCCCAATGTCGCTGGACACTCACCTCCTGGACAAGCTATAACAAGGTGATGTAGAAAAACAGGATGAATGTGGTCAAACTTTTCAGTGTGTATTTGACAACACTTAAACATAATGTAAGAATCATAACACAGATATTATTTTTTAATAAATAAACTTGATGTGAAACTATTCAGAGAAGCAAGATGAAGATGGCTTTAAAAGGAAGAAATACGTTCTTGAAAAGTGGAACAAAAAGTGCTCAACAGTGAGTCAAACGGATTTGGATATGATGGATTTGTGGCAGGAAGTATAGTTTCCATTGTATTACTGTTAAGTTTGAGATGCTTGACAGAAAACCAAGAATGAATTCCCTAAATAAAGCCAGAGAGAAATGGGTGAAATTGATTAAGCACGATAATTCAAATGGTGAAAATGTGTATAGCAACGGAAATGTATTTAAAATTTAGGGTGGCCACTTGAAGTTTACATCCATACATTCATCGTGGAAAGAGATATGTTCATTTTGGGCCCTTGAGGGTTGATTTGAACTGTTCTCTTTCCAACACAATGTACATCTTCATTGACTTGCAAAAAACAAGAATTGGAAACACAGGTATAACAGCGGGATCATCTCTAATTTAGAAAGGTAAAAATGAACATTGGGGTTTAAATGTATACATACAGAGTACCCTCACTAATACGTAATTGGTTAATGTCACTTCGCAAGTTTCGACTTGACCTGACATTTTGTAGCACAATCAAAAATCCATCCATCCATCCATTTTCTTCCGCTTATCCGAGGTCGGGTCGCGGGGGCAGCAGCCTAAGCAGGGAAGCCCAGACTTCCCTCTCCCCAGCCACTTCGTCCAGCTCCTCCCGGGGGATCCCGAGGCGTTCCCAGGCCAGCCGGGAGACATAGTCTTCCCAACGTGTCCTGGGTCTTCCTCGTGGCCTCCTACCGGTTGGACGTGCCCTAAACACCTCCCTAGGGAGGCGCTCGGGTGGCATCCTGACCAGATGCCCGAACCACCTCATCTGGCTCCTCTCGATGTGGAGGAGCAGCGGCTTTACTTTGAGCTCCCCCCGGATGACAGAGCTTCTCACCCTATCTCTAAGGGAGAGCCCCGCCACCCGGCGGAGGAAACTCATTTCGGCCGCTTGTACCCGTGATCTTGTCCTTTCGGTCATAACCCAAAGCTCATGACCATAGGTGAGGATGGGAACGTAGATCGACCGGTAAATTGAGAGCTTTGCCTTCCGGCTCAGCTCTTTCTTCACCACAACGGATCGATACAGCGGCCGCATTACTGAAGTCGCCGCACCGATCCGCCTGTCGATCTCACAATCCACTCTTCCCTCACTCGTGAACAAGACTCCGAGGTACTTTAACTCCTCCACTTGGGGCAAGATCTCCTCCCCAACCCCGAGATGGCACTCCACCCTTTTCCGGGCGAGAACTTGGAGGTGCTGATTCTCATCCCAGTCGCTTCACACTCAGCTGCGAACCGATCCAGTGAGAGCTGAAGATCCTGGCTAGATGAAGCCATCAGGACCACATCATCTGCAAAAAGCAGAGACCTAATCCTGCAGCCACCAAACCAGATCCCCTCAACGCCTTGACTGCGCCTAGAAATTCTGTCCATGAAAGTTATGAACAGAATCGGTGACAAAGGGCAGCCTTGGCGGAGTCCAACCCTCACCGGAAACGTGTCCGACTTACTGCCGGCAATGCGAACCAAGCTCTGACACTGATCATACAGGGAGCGGACCGCCACAATCAGACAGTCCGAAACCCCATACTCTCTGAGCACTCCCCACAGGACTGCCCGAGGGACACGGTCGAATGCCTTCTCCAAGTCCACAAAGCACATGTAGACTGGTTGGGCAAACTCCCATGCACCCTCAAGGACCCTGCCGAGAGTATAGAGCTGGTCCACAGTTCCACGACCAGGACGAAAACCACACTGTTCCTCCTGAATCCGAGGTTCGACTATCCGGCGTAGCCTCCTCTCCAGTACACCTGAATAGACCTTACCGGGAAGGCTGAGGAGTGTGATCCCACGATAGTTAGAACACACCCTCCGGTTCCCCTTTTTAAAGAGAGGAACCACCACCCCGGTCTGCCAATCCAAAGGTACTGCCCCCGATGTCCACGCGATGCTGCAGAGTCTTGTCAACCAAGACAGCCCCACAGCATCCAGAGCCTTAAGGAACTCCGGGCGGCTCTCATCCACCCCCGGGGCCTTGCCACCGAGGAGCTTTTTAACTACCTCAGCAACCTCAGCCCCAGAAATAGGAGAGCCCACCACAGATTCCCCAGGCATTGCTTCCTCATAGGAAGACGTGTTGGTGGGATTGAGGAGGTCTTCGAAGTATTCCCTCCACCAATCCACAACTTCCGCAGTCGAGGTCAGCAGAACACCATCCGCGCCATACACGGTGTTGGTAGTGCACTGCTTCCCCTTCCTGAGGCGGCGGATGGTGGTCCAGAATCGCTTCGAAGCCGTCCGGAAGTCGTTTTCCATGGCTTCCCCGAACTCCTCCCATGTCCGAGTTTTTGCCTCCGCGACCGCTGAAGCCGCACACTGCTTGGCCTGTCGGTACCTGTCTGCTGCCTCAGGAGTCCCATGAGCCAAAAGAACCCGATAGGACTCCTTCTTCAGCTTGACGGCATCCCTCACCGCCGGTGTCCACCAACAGGTTCTAGGATTACCGCCACGACAAGCACCAACTACCTTGCGGCCACAGCTCCAATCAGCCGCCTCGACAATAGAGGTGCGGAACATGGTCCACTCAGACTCAATGTCCAGCACCTCCCTCGTGACATGTTCAAAGTTCTTCCGGAGGTGGGAATTGAAACTCTCTCTGACAGGAGACTCTGCCAGACGTTCCCAGCAAACCCTCACAATGCGTTTGGGCCTGCCAGGTCTGTCCGGCATCCTCCCCCACCATCGCAGCCAACTCACCACCAAGTGGTGATCGGTAGAAAGCTCCGCCCCTCTCTTCACCCGAGTGTCCAAAACATGAGGCCGCAAATCCGATGACACAACTACAAAGTCGATCATAGAACTGCGGCCTAGGGTGTTCTGGTGCCAAGTGCACATATGGACACCCTTATGCTTGAACATGGTGTTCGTTATGGACAATCCGTGACGGGCACAAAAGTCCAATAACAAAACACCACTCGGGTTCAGGCGGCCATTCTTCCCAATCACGCCTCTCCAGGTTTCACTGTCGCTGCAAACATGAGCATTGAAGTCACCCAGTAGAACGAGGGAATCACCCGGGGGAGCACCCTCAAGTACTCCCTCGAGTGAATCCAAAAAGGGTGGGTACTCTGAGCTGCTGTTTGGCGCGTAAGCGCAAACAACAGTCAGGACCCGTCCCCCCACCCGTAGGCGGAGGGAAGCTACCCTCTCGTCCACCGGGTTGAACTCCAACGTGCAGGCTCTGAGCCGGGGGCAAACAAGAATTTCCACCCCAGCCCGTCGCCTCTCACTGCTAGCAACGCCAGAGTGGAAGAGAGTCCATCCCCTCTCGAGAGAACTGGTTCCGGAGCCCTTGCTGTGCGTCGAGGTGAGTCCGACTATATCCAACCGGAACTTCTCTACCTCTCGCACTAGCTCAGGCTCCTTCCCCCCAGCGAGGTGACGTTCCACGTCCCAAGAGCTAGCTTCTGTAGCCGAGGATCGGCCCGCCAAGTGCCCTGCCTTCGGCTGCCGCCCAGCTCACATTGCACCCAACCTCTATGGCCCCTGCTATGGGTGGTGAGCCCATTGGAGGGGGGACCCACGTTGCCTCTTCGGGCTGTGCCCGGCCGGGCCCCAACTCCGGGCCTGGATCCGGAGGGGAGCCCCGGTGACCCGCGTCCGGGCGAGGGAAATCTGAGTCTCGGTTCTTGCATTTCCATAGAAGTCTTCGAGCTGCTCTTTGTCCGATCCCTCACCTAGGACCTGTTTGTCTTGGGAGACCCTACCAGGGGGCATTGAAACCCCCGGACAACATAGCTCCTGGCATAATTATGGTTGATATTTGACCATTCTACCAAAATAAATAGAGTTTATTTCAATTGTTTGATTTCCTGGCACAGACTGTCCGTTTAAAGATTTTTGTAGGGTTGAGGGTGGGGTTTTAGGAAGTCCATTGACACGTGCCCCAGCATCTCATCGCCAGGCAGCTATTTTGTTAGTCATCATTCGTGAGTACAGTAGTCACATCAAATGTTACAATTACAAAGAGCTTAGAAAGTGTTTGAGTGTGTGGTATAGGTTAATAACACTGCATACAGGTTTTTTTAAAGACCAAAAATACATACAGTATTTATATAAAGCTGAATAAATACCATCCGTACTTCGCGGAAATTCCCCTACCACAGATAGGGAACAGACAGGAAACCTAACTCCCGCGATTAATGAGGTAACATTGTATGTATATGAAACTATTTTTATAATTTTGACATTGTGTAAATTGGAGAACATTCAAACTGGCACATCCCATTTTTGTTACAACTTGATGAGCCATCCTGGAAAAAGAAAGGTTCAGATAAAACAGTAACTGCCCAAATAACCGACATTCATATGAATGACGAGTAACATTCAAAACAAAAAGACAACAATATGAAAATAAAAAATGCATGCAGTAAAAGAAAAAAGAAAACATGATTCTGTTTTTTGCTTAAGTAGCAACCAAGTGGGTTATTTCCGAAAAGGTAAAAAAATGGCTCTGAAGAAAACACAATCAAACTATGACATTTTGAACTATTTATACTTATTAGTTACCGGTAGTTTAGCATTCATGACTCCTTAACATTTGGAACACACTTGTAGCGCAGCAGTGAGGCTTAAGTGGTCACTGAAGGACAACAAATAAAAACTTACCCTATCACTGAACTCGACCATTCTAGAAATTATTCTTTTGTCAATGGTGGGAAACATGGAATTTCCTATGAACTCCATGTCTTGGTTGGTCAGCTGATCCACAAACACCTGGAAACAAAATATTTATCAGGTTTTAAATGTGCAACAACAAAAAAGAACAAGAAGGCATAATGTAATTTGAAAAGTTGGAAAATAATACTAATAGCACTAATTAGGGGTGTTCCGATCAGGGTTTTATCCTGCTGATTCTGATCTACATGTTATTTTTTAATATATATTTATTGGTGAGCGATATTGACAGTGTAGCAATACCAACCCAATAATATTTAAACTAGCTCCCTAATAACTTTTATTACATACAATTGTTTGAGCAAAACAAAGTCAATAGGACACAATAATTAAACAAAAGCAAAAACTACCTTCTTTTACTCAATTACATCCTTTGGGTTTTGCCCTCAGTCTTCTCATGAGATTTATTCCCTGAAACATTAACAAAAACGGTATTTTGAAGAAAATTGGCGATCTATTCACACTAGTATCTATCATAAACTGATACTACCCTTGGTATTGGCACTACCAATACATGGATCGATCCGTCCTTCTCTTACGTGTATGCCTGGCCGCTACACAGCAACAGACACCACTATGTTATCCTCTCTCTAGATTCTTATTTATCTACTTGTTAATTCCCTGTTATTAGCTGCTTATTTACTGCTGTAACGTAGTTCCATCTACACTTAGTTTACTAAGCACTTATTTATTCCGTTGTTTCAAGCTAATTTAGCAGCTAATCCAGTGATAATACATGTAAGAAATGTTGTTCGTCTGCCGCAATGGAGAATCATTGACTTAGGGGAGTGGCTACACCCTGTGTATGGAGATACACAGTTAGCTGCTCGCCGCATCTGTCAGCTGGGGGACTAAAAATATATAGCGTCAGCCAGAGGTGACTGGATTTTGTGATCAGCATTGATAAGCACTAATCGGCACTGACCAATAACGTACATTTTCATGGAAATTGGCCAATTCTGATTTGGGCTGCCGCTATCGATTATTGAGTACCGGTAATTGGATAAATCTCACTTCATATTCTCTTGCTCAAAAAAAACTTGTTTTTAATAAACACACATCATCAACATTCAAATTGCATTTTTAACATAACATTTGACATTTCCATTTTAACATCTGTCATTGGCATTGGCAGAAGGGTTGCTCTTTTTGCAATTGTTTTTCCCCCCACTACTATAGGGCCATCCTTGCTCGGGCATGCACTCCACCAGCTTCTCGACTAGATCTGACCAATTAATGTCTAAAACTGGATCTGACCAATCCAAGTCTATGGACATGAACTGATGAAGCACTACTTAGATGAGAGGCAAAACATCTAAGACAAACTGAACAGTACAGTTGCGATCAATTAAATGCCCGGAGCGGAATGAGAACATCCACAGACATATTTTAACATATGTGCATTAATAAAAATAATTAATGTCCTCGCTGTTTGCCCCCACACGGATCACAGCACCCAGACATCACGGCTCTCACGTGCGCTCTATTATAGCGGCCGTGCAGAAACTGTGTCTGCATATTTTAAGTTTCAGTCCGGGTTTGATATATTTTTCCTTGTTACACTCATTGAACGATTATCAAACCAACATAATATAAATCAGAGCTGTTTTCTTATCAAATTACTACATTTAAACGTTGCAGCCCTACTACTGATCGTTGGTCGATCATTCGCCGCATCCACAGCACTAATGATTCGAGGTGGGGGCAATAATCGATTTTTAGATGCATTGAAATTTAGATATGGACGATTATAAAATCGATAAGTAAACGTCAATCGATAATCGATTTATTTATTGTAAATTAAGTAATGCAGACAGTTCTAAAATGTGTCTGACTGCAGAGAGCCACCTCACCGGGAGATCAGACCAGCTCTTTTATTTTAGGGCACTTATGTTCCAGTTTTGCACACATTTCCATTAATTTAATAAATGTAATGGGAATAAATTTAACTTTTTCCTAATACAAATGCACTGTTTTTCAAAATTGCAAGTGATAAACACTTATTTAATGAAACCAAAAAAATTGTAAAACTGTATATATATACATAAATTAAAGATGCATCAGTAATCGATTTGTAATCGAATCGTAGCTCCTGAATTGTAATTGTAATCAAATTCTGAGGTGCCCAAAGATTCCCACCTCTACTAATGATACGCTTTGTCACTCCATGACACAAAACTGACGTGCAGGCTGCTTTTTCTTGAAACATAATATAATCAAATTGTATCCACTTCGAGTTTGTTTTAGCCCGTTCACCTGATTTAAAACATCAAAATGAAACCATTGATTTTTCAGTATGTGGCCATAAGTGAAAAAAAGTTTAATGACAGATTAATGTATTTAAAGTGATCTAAATATAATTATCAGTTTTAGCTGGTTTACTATGTCTGTGTTTTTCGGAATCTGTTTTGATTTGTCCATGATCGTTGGGGAACGGCAATGCTCCAAAAGTGCTTAAATGAAAACACATTTTTTCAAATGAACAAACTGTTCGAAGAAAATGCACCAATCCAGCAAGTACAGCATGTGAAGGCCAGCAAAAAAATCAAAAGTATGGCAATATTTATTTGTCTGTATTTATTGTTACCTGTGTGAATCTGTTCAGGAAAGATTTAGGAAGCCCCTTACGACCGCCGCCTTGAGTGTAAGGATTTTGACAACCGAAAATTTTTGTCTTCTCGTGCTGAACTTGGAAGGTCACGCCCAGCTCAGGAATGAAGACTTCTGCTCTGTGATCAAAGCATGCATTCAGTCCTTCCAACACTGGCTGAGATGCCAGATTCAGCTGTCAGGATAAAGAAAAAGGCAGTTTAAATCTTCAGATGCATAATAGCGGAGATTTTCACAAATTCAAATCTCAAGTCTGGTTACAAGTCCAACTTACACCTGTATTGACCATTCGTCATCTTCTTTGAAGTTCATATTATTCAGTCAGCATGTACAGGAGGGCCTTGCTCTACTTACAAGCATTAGTCGAGTTTTAGTGTTGTAAGTTGAATTTTTGTGTAAATTAGAATTTGTTGGAACTGTAATGTTGTGGAACTGTCACGGTTGACACATATCTTGAACCTGCTTGGAAGTTAGGTAAAGTACCTCTGGTTTTACAAAACAGGTTGGCGGTCCCCCTTCTCCAGAAGAATGATCGGCGGGTGTGTTCCAACTACAGGTGGATCACACTCAAGTCTATTACAGAGTGCTGCAGAGAAGGGTACGATCGTAAGTTTAACCACAGCTACCGCAGGTGCAATGTGGCTACCGTCCTGGTTGTGAAACACAAACCAGCTATACACACCTGCAAGGGTACTGGAGGGTGCATGGTATTTTGCCCAGCGAGTCCACACATGCGCTTTGTAGATTTTGAAAAGGCAATTGATTGTGTCACTCGCAGTGTTCTATGGGACACTCCAGGAGTATGGAGTTTGTGGCACAATACGCAGTGTCAAACGTCAGGAGCTTGGTTATCTGGGAGAAGCTCGGAGTAGAGACGGAACGTGACCACGAAACGCCGGAATACAAATTGTAACACAAGGGCTGTCTGTATGCGCATTTAAAAAACTGCAAGAAAAAAATATTTTTTTAGAATTCACAATAACAATCAGTATAACACAACTATACATGTGTAGGCATGTGTAAATAAGGCAAATTATCTTCAATAACATAGCACAATTTAAAGTTTACAAAATGGTCGAAAGAGAGGTTATGAAGTCGCCAAAGTAAAACTAAGATTGTCAGAGTTGAATCTAAGGCTGGGTCATTGATCATGATCAATGAGTGTGATAAATTTCAGGTCGTATATGGTGATCAGTTGTGAGCACAATGACTTGATCAAACATGGCAGAAATGTCCGTTACAACAGCCAATCACAGTTGACCTTTTCCCGCTCCACTTGTGTTTGTAAGGTGTCGTGATATAAATCGAGATCGATGATATGAATAAATACATTGTGATCATTATTTTTTCCATAATCCCGAGCCTTTGTTGAGTCTCAAATATTTTTAACACAAGTCCTAGTCAAGTCCAAGTCTGTGTGTGTGGTGACCTGACTTCAAGTTACTGACTCTGTGTATTACAGGATTTCAAAGAAGCAGTGTTTGTTTCAATGGTTTGTACCTCATCTAGGAGAATCCAGTGGCCTGCCTTCAAAGCAGCCAGAAGTGGACCATCACGCCATGCAAACTGTCCTCCCTTCCCTCCTTCCACGGGGAAATCGGTCCCAAACAAGTCAGTGACATCCTGTTAAGGCATCGCACATCAACAATGATGAAGAGTATTTGTGTTTAAATGATAAATGGGTTGTACTTGTATAGCGCTTTTCTACCTTCAAGGTACCGTACTCAAAGCGCTTTGACACTACTTCCACATTTACCCATTCACCCACACATTCACACACTGATGGAGGGAGCTGCCATGCAAGGCGCTAACCAGCACCCAACCAGGGACCCTCGGGTCGCGCACGGCCATTCTTCCACTGCGCCACGCCGCCGTTTACAGATCATTTGAGAGCACAATAGACAGGCACAATTCACAAATGTGACTTACAGTTTGCTCTGACAGGTTGATTCTGACCAGGTGGTTCCCTGAAGCTTTGGCCAGTGCAGACACAAGACTTGTTTTGCCCACACCGGGTGACCCTTCCAGTAGGACAGGCCTCTGCAACTTCAATGCCCGTAAAAGCCTTTGAGCATTCATTGCAGTAGTGCCTGCTGCAATGGTGTAGTCAGATAAATCATCACTCTTGTTAAGAGGCCCTGTATGGACGGACAAAGTATTTGTAAGGGGGTACATATACAAAATCAGTCGGGTATTAATTACATTCTTTTCCCACATTGTCTGAACAAAGCACGCATATGTAACCCACCACTTCCAGACATTGTGGAATACCTCTATAACTGTACCTAGGGTAATGTAGAAGGGATGGATGCCAAAGAAGTCTTCACCACACTGAGGTTGACGCAGAAGGCTGGTGTCATACATCCTCAGGGCGTCAAGTGTCTCTTGATCTACTTGATTCATTTGACTCAAGCGCAGGTGCAAAAAGCCCAAGCACTTCCTGCGTGCTGTTATGGCATTGTGGGAACAGGACACAGTGGTTCCTTAAAAAAAGAATAAAATACAGAACTCAGAGTTTAATCTTTTTTTTTTTCCCACATTTTCAATTGGGGAAAAAGTCTCAGTTGGTGTGGAAAATAATTAACTCACCTGAACCAATACCATCTATATAAACCAGACACGCAGCGTGGATGAGAGCTTTAACAACGTCAAGTTTGTGGTCCCACTCTGCACATTCTTCACCATCCCGCTTGCACATGACATTGATGAAGCTAACCCACGAAAGAATGTCTCTGACGCTAAGGATGCAGCGTCGGCCAAAATCCTGAAGGGTGAGCCACTCTATAAAATCCAGAATCAGGTCGGCAATATCACCACCTGTGTTTGAGAGTAGGAAGAACAACATCTTTAATAATATTTACGTTTTAAAATAGCAATAATAAAAAAGAGAGATGACCATTTCTGTCCCCAGTAGCTATGGTGAATTGCAGAGTAAGTGCTCTACTGACCATGGCTTTTTAAAATGATCTTAACTCAGAGTCAACATTTTCAGGGTTGATCAAACTGACTAACATCAGCTGTTCTGAAACCCGATACCCAAGAGTTTCCCATCTGAGAGTAAGTCAACTCAAACTTAAGGTTTAGAATCAGAGTTTGTTGAACCTCCCACATGGAACACCCCCAGACCTGTTAAACCAGCTAAATTCAGTCTGGACATGACACTGTTTAAAATGGCAATATGCATTGGCAATAGTCTATGTTTTTAAGCTATTTTACCATCGAGTGATAGCCCTGGGCGCAGATTGTGTTGGATGATCCGACAAAGGTCTGTCCGCCCATTGCTTTGAGGACACCAGATCTCAGTGAAACGGTTCCTGAGGGCAGGAGAAAGCTGTCCAAAAGTAAAAAGTCAGAAAATACATCAGAACGAAACATGGAAAGTAAAGATACAACTGACATTCATACAAATCAAATTCAGTCCATTTGATGCCTGTTAATTGCAAGGTGAGCAGGTACATTTTTAAACGTTCTGTTGTAAATACGCACACACAAAAAGTATTGTTGAATTTACCTCCTTCTTGCCAAAATCTCCTCCAGGGTTCATGGTGGCAACCAAACGAAAACCTTCAGCAGCTCCGATGAGCTCCACGTAATTATCGTCACCACTGCCTTTCTCCGCCAGTACAAGTGACTTCTCTGTCTCTAAAACACTGACAACAAACAACTTTTATCGACCTGTGTTTTGCGTAGAGAAAAACTGACTGAAGTTGGCAGGATTCTTAATTTTTGTCAAACTGCTGCACTCCCTGAAGTCATCAGATGTCTCTCCTTACATAATAAGAAATCCTGTTTGAAAAGCGTGGTTCCACACCGGCCTCAAGATCATTTCTGTTGTGAATTGGCGATACATCAATAAAACTGACTTGACATAAAACCTTTGAAATCATTTCCTCGTCCGGTCTTAGTGTGTAACTGGGTATTTAGTTCCTCCAGGATTTCACAGTTTTTTTTTTGTTATCACAGCGTCTGAATTTGAAGCAGCTTTTTCAGAAAGTTTTTGCAAAAGTTGCAACGTGTTAAAGATATTTTTTTTCCCAATAACATTGAATCAATGTATTTTGTGAAATGGTTTCAATGTCTTCGGTGTTAATTGTAACCTTAATCTTAAATAGCACATGATTTCAACAAATATTGGAAAACAAATACTGTATTGATGTTTTACCTGTTTTATACCAGACTTACAAGTAGACACGAGATGGCTGTAAAATCCCATACGCAGAGCTCATTGTCAAAGTATTGTAATGTTTTAACTAACTACATTAACTGATAATAGTAGTAATTGATTATAACTATAAGAAGAAAAACCAGCAGAGGCTTCCTTAATGTCCGCTGTCTGTCGTACATTCTCTGTTTATGTTTAGGCTTGAAAAGTGTTTGTCTATCTTACACATTCATTTATGTTCCAACACATTTACCCTCGCACATTAAGTGCATTTGTGAACTGTTAAATTGTGATCAATAGGGGTCATTTTTGTGGGTAAATAAACACAATGTTCGTTCTTCAATACATTGTCTGATGCACCTGAACACATAATCAGTGATGTTCCTGGGGTAGTAAGGTGTTTTGGGTCTTTCAAACATCATACACCCTCTCCCAGGTGACCCAACAGCAAAAAAACGTGGCTTGTGTTCAGGTGGCACTTGCTTGTCCTCCCAATGGTTCTCTTTTTCGGATCCAGAGCTATCTCAAGGTTTTCTCATCTATTTTGGGGATGTTCTGGATGGTTCTGCTCCTTGGTTTTCCTGTAATGCCCAGGGCACTCAGGGCTTTGTGGAGGGAGTGCCCCAGAAATTCTCTGCTGCCAACCTTGATGGGAATACATCTTGCCTTCCAGTCCTCTTCCTTTCATCGGCATCCCCGAAGCGGTCCTCCCCTGGCACATTTTATGTTCTTGTTGTTAGTTCTGAGACTAGTAGGATATCTGGCCTCAGGGTGGTGCTGACAATGTTCTGGGGGAACCACAGCTGCTTCTCCAGGTCTACAACGAGCTGCTAGTCTTGGGAAGTTGCCAGGATCCCTACTGGTGCTTTCGGTTCACATGTCAACATCTGTCATGTAAATGCTGCCTCTTTGCAAATGAGAATCTGCTTTTAAATCCCTTACCCTGGATGAATAAAAGTTTAACAAATATATAAACACATGTAAACTAGGACGTGAGGATGCAGATGTGTCATTGAAGGCTTAGCGCTGTAAACGAACCGGAAGTAAATGCGAGCTAGGTGGGAGGATTACAATTGTGTCCTTTCACCAAACCGCCACTCAAGAGACAAATTTGATTGGCGTGAGGCTCCTAATTCTTTGCAGTCCCAAAGTTTACCATACATAAAAATCAAAAACACGAATCATGTTTGTGTGTGTGTTTGCAATGTTGTCCACCTGTTCAGTCGCTCAAGGACTGAGTCGTCTGCCAAGGATATTTCGTCCAATAGGAGCACTCCACCCTGCTTCATGGCTAAAACCAAAGGGCCGTCATGCCACTCAAAAAGCCTGCATTCATCACCATCACCCTGCAACCATACACAGGACAGCAATTTGAATTGCTTTACTTGGAATGTATTTATTTATGATTACATTAAGTTATTCATGTTTCCATTAAATTTGATTGAAATTCAGACATTGGTGATGCTATAAGAAAAGCATTATAATTCCAGTAAATCATGAGTCAGACGTGAATTCAGCTATATTTTCTTGGTGTCGGATTGTCCATTTGGCAACAATAGCCACGTTTCCATCAAAATGTCCAGGAACTTTTATTACCAGGATAACCCTACTCTGGTTTGTTGCTGGGTAGCAACCGCGTGACCTACTGGCACTTGCAGAATTGAATTGGGGGGCAAAAAATTACCTCATGTTCATTTTGCAGCAGCTACGCGGATTTTCGAGTATAATAAAGGTGAAGGCTGCATTATGATACATTTTTCACAAGATTCAAAGGATTCAACGTCAGCAAAGTGGCCTTTTCAAACTATCAGGTCGACCACACTTCCTTCTACACTCACAAGGAGTATAAGTACATAAGTATTGAGGTTCATCATTTCTTTCCATCTGGTGGGTATATGAATCAAACAATCAGTAAAGAAAATGTTGGAATTATTTGTGCATCAATAAGTAACGAATTTGATGGGTGTTGATGGATTCCGTGTGATCTTTGTTTATCGGTGTTTAAAATCTATTATTATTATTATTATATAGTGATGAAGAACAATGACATTTTTAATGATGTAACTTACAGCACTGTGATTGATGGGTGACATGGGTATGTTTTATAATAAATGAAGCAGAGGAAAAACAACTTCAATATTCAATCACTGCTTAATAAGGGTTTTAACATTTTACTGTTTTTTTGATGCATTGACTTCAACATTTTGTGTGGATGTGTTTTAGTTTAGTTAATGGCTAAAACTGCATCAGTTTAAGTCTGTTAAAACAATGCATGATTTCAAAAAGCCACCTTTTTGATTATATATCTACCATTTGAATTGCCACAGTGATGCAATTAATTAAAATAAAAACACCTTGGGTTGAGGGTTATTTCAGGATTTCTTAAATGAGATTACAAAGAGATTAATTAATTACGGATCATAATCATACCCTCGTACTTTTAAATAAATTATAGCACACGTTCCAACAATATTTATCGATTTCTAGATAACAAATGTTGTAATGATCCCCGGGGCTAACCCCATGCCTTAAGAAACAAACATTACCTGGGTGGATTGTCTGACAGGCCGCAAGCTTCCCAGGAAGTCTGATGTTTCCATGTGTAAATGACAGTTGACAGAGAAAAACTTCTGGCCAGCTAATGCTGCAAACAGCTGGCAGATTGTTGTCTTTCCACACCTGAGAACATGAGGCAGAAAAGACATCACCAAGTGTACTGTATATAAATATGTATGCTTCAGCAATTCAGAGATGTTATGGAAACTAGCTATCTATGTTCTCCGCACTTGTCCATGTTGTGCCGTGTATGTGCTGTTGAGCAGGGGTGTCCAAACTGCCTTATAGTTGGACAAGACACTTCACCAATCTTGCTCCCAGTGCCACTCACACTGGTGTATAAATGTAAATCAAAGTTTGGTGGTGGTTGGAGAGGCCGTAGGCTCAAATTGGCAGCCATGTTTCCGCCAGTCTACACCCGGGCAGCTGTGGCAACACATGTAGCTTACCACCATTTTAATGTGTGTGGGGAGGGAATCAATGATGGGTTCCCAGTTGTCACTGTAAAGCGCTTTGAGTGTCGAGAAAAAAAGCTATATAAATGTAATCCATTATGTGTTAAACATAAAATATGCCAATAATAGAAAAGTACAACAATTGGCAAACACCTTAAAAAATGTAATGAAACAAAATACGAAAATGCCCATTTAGGATCTTCCAACAGACTGCCACGTCTTACCCAGTGTCTCCAACGAGCAACACAGACTCGCCAAATCGAAGCGCTCGTCCAACGAGCACAGCGAGCCGCCTCATGCTTTGTGTCCACACTACATGGCGAAAATCCTTTGGCACAGCAACACTGCCATCAACAGGACCTGCCAATCAGAGCATAGCCCAGCGTTTAAGGATGTGCAGCATCAATCAGTATGAAATATGGATAGAAAGGTGAATGTGAATTAAATCAACTTGTAGTATTTTTTTCTACCACATGGTGGGACAACTTACTAAACTGGCTGGTGACCTGTTTTAAAGAGAACAATTTTTCTGGGTTCACAGTCCTCTTCAGGTACTTCTCCAGAATGAACAGGATGGTGGCCTCCTCCTCAGGCTTTCTAACACGTCCTGCCAGCAACATGTACCCTAACAAAGAAGGTGACTTGAATTAAGATTCTGGATGAACGTGAGCATCAGAACAACATTACCAAGCCTTACCATCATCAGCCAAATGCTGCAACCAGTCCTGAGAGGCTTCCGTCTGCTCTTCCAGCCGGTAGCGATCAGCCCAGCGGAACAGATCCCTGAGAGTGATGAAGCCATGTTTGCCCGCAAACACAGTTGATCCTCTGCGCAAGGACTGTGGGGAAAAAATATAAGCCTTGTTTCCCCCTCACAATATCACATCACATTCAATCCAAATTGGTAATTATTTTAAAGTATGTGACAATAAAACAAACTGTACAGCATACATCAGGGCTATTCACTGGCGGCCAGTGGGTCAAAATCCACATTGAGTTCAATTTCAAACTTGGGAGACCAAACTTTTTGCAGCAAATTCCTAAAAACATTGCAGTGCTTCTGTTGTACAGAGCACTTGGACCACTGTAAACACATTGGCAGATCAAATCTGAACCTTGCTAGGAAACACAGAACACTGGGTTCCAAACTTGTGATTTACATAACTGATGCGTTCCTCAAGGCACTCCTTTAAGTTCTCTCCTTTTTTGGCAGTCACACATGTTTTTCTTATTGTGATTTATGTGTTGTTATAGCTTTTTTTGCTTCAGGTGCAGTCAGTACTGCTTGTTGCACTTATTTAGTTATACTAGTAGTGTTCCTTCAAGGTTCCATTTTAGGTCCTCTCTTTTTTATCATTTTAGCTTTAACTGGTGGCCTGCAAGTTCAGTTAAAAAAAAACTTGTGAGAGGCTACCATGTTTGCAGTGGATTAATAAAAACACTAAAGTGCTGTCATCGAGATGATCTTTGACTCGCTTCATTGCAGAACATCCTTAAAAACAGCAGAGCACTCCTGTATCGCTGACAAAATAATTAGACCAAAATCAGCTGTCTACTGTATTCATCATCATGTCTGCTGGTTTTCCACAATATACCAAATAAGACTAATAGTGAAGGAAGTCTATTCCTCTGGTCCTTAGCTTTTAATGGACATTTGGCCCCCCAAAAAATGTAGTTGAATATCCCTGGCGCACAGGTGTGTGGCTACAGAAGTAAGTTTTAACAACCATAAACCGGCCTCAAACCTTGCAGCAAGGTGAACACAACTATATGATTGCAAGTCATTACTGGAATTACAACAGGCAAGTAGTGAGGATCATATATACACAGTTTCGGCCTGCGGAGCCGTGCACCACTACGAGCCGTTTTCGAAGGAAATGGAAGCGACTATACGACAGACGCCGTTGCATGCTAGCCTGTTGACAAGGTCAAGGCTAGATTCTGATTCCATCTGTTCCATCTATCCAGCCATCCATTTTCTACCGCGTATTCCCTTTGGGGTCGCGGGGGGCGCTGGAGCCTATCTCAGTTACAATCGGGCGAAAGGCGGGGTACACCCTGGACAAGTCGCCACCTCATCACAGGACCAACACAGATAGACAGACAACATTCACACACTAGGGCCAATTTGGTGTTGCCAATCAACCTATCCCCAGGTGCATGTTTTTGAAGGTGGGAGGAAGCCGGAGTACAATAAGGTACTATCTATTTATCAATACAGCAGCATAATTCAGGCTTTATTAAAGTGTCAAAAATATTTTTTTATCGGTTGTAACTCTTTTTTTCCATGATTCGCTGATGGTCTTGTAACGTAAACCTGAGGATCTACTCTATTAGTTGAATTCTCATATCAAAGGTGCATCAAAGTACAAAGTCCCTTTATCTTGGATGGCATTATTACTATGGCTAGGGATGCACGTTATTCTTTTTTAAGATGATAACCTCTGGATTTTCTTTCCATAAACAGTACGGGTTAGCTGGCCTGAGTACAGCATTTTTTGCATTGGTTATAAGAGGTATTTTTTTCATGTTATCGGGTTTACAGTATCTGTATAAGTTCATAATTCCTAATATTGTAATATACTGTATATATATTTTTACTTAGTGCTGTAAAGCAATTTGAAAAAGTAACGATTAATTAATTAGATGTAATTCATCATCACCGTGCAATCAGCAGATTGGCGGTCATGAGCCTTCACTTTTTGGAATATTGAGCTACTCGTACGCATTCATAATATTTCTGTTGGGTCCAGTCTTTGATGTTGTCAGTCCATGTTGTTCTTGATCTAACTCAGTGATTCTCAAATGTTATCCGTCACGCTCCCCTTAGGAAGAAGAAAATAAAACACTCCATTGTGACTATAAATAGTATCATTTGTCTATAAAATTGTTGTAACGATACCTATGCATAACATTGTAAGCTTATTAACATTAAAGGAAACAACATTCCTCGTGCTAAGTGCTACATAGACTTTATCCTATTCTGATATGGCAAAAAAAAAACATGTTCCCCGAGGTCACACCTGGGGATAGGCTGATTGGCAACACTGGCTCTAGTGTGTGAATGCATATCTATGGCGACTTGTCCAGGATGTGCCCTGCCTTTCGCCCGAATGCAGGACCCCCGCGACCCGAAAAGGACAAAGCGGTAAAAAATAGATGCATGGATGGACCTCTAACTATGACATCAGGTTCCGCTACAAATATTTAAACTAAAGAAAAAACAATAACGTACCTGTAGTTCGGTCATGACTTTGACGAGTTTGGTGCAGTACGATAGAGGTATTCTGCACCTCAGATGGAGGATGGTCTCCAACTCCTGGCTTGGTAGTTCATCAAAATGCAGCTCCACAAAGCGGTTCCTGAATGCCCTGGAAAGCACCTTGAAGTACAGCAGAGTCGAAAAGTTACAATTTTGTTGGCTTCCCAAAGCAATCCCTAATCAGTATGATACAGGATTTTCATATAACCCTTGAATTATAGCCAAACAAAGAACTTTCAATCAACATGTTTGAAGTGTAATCAAAGTTGTCAGTAATTTCACTGGATTGTGTTCAAATGTCTGTATATCATCTAGCGTTGGCAATAGGCGACACGCAGACAAAAAAAATAATCCGCAGTCAATATCTGTCGAGCCAGAATATTTAGAGAACATATTTGTAAATGGCAGCGAGGCAGACAAAAACTTGTTGTCCTGAGCCAAAACCTCCAGCAACTTTGAATCGCTACAAATTTGAATTGAATCCGAAAGCTTCAACTATCGAATTGTCAATATGACACACAATATATTCGTACCACCATCATTAAGTTTTTACATAAAGCAGAAAAATAAGTAATAAATGAATAATAAGTATAAACGTTTCTTACCCAACCAAGTATTTCTCATATATTTTGACTTTTTAATTTTTACCAAGTGAAAACTGTTGTGAATTAGTTGTAAATTATGACAAACTGGTCATGTAGTAATGAATGACCACCAAATTAATGACAAATTAATTTAGGATCATCCCATTGACAGAATAAATCTACAGCTTTGGTTTCGTCTTCTTAAAACTCACTATGACACAAAAGCACAGCTATTTATCATTTATGGTACACAGTGTTGGGACTAACGCGTTACAAAGTAACGCGTTACTGTAACGCCGTTAGTTTCGGCGGTAACTAGTAATCTAACGCGTTATTTTTTTTTTATTCAGTAATTTAGTTACCGTTACTACATGATGCGTTACTGCGTTATTTTACGTTACTTTTGATGTAGTATCGCCTAGAAACAGAAGCGCTGCGGTGCCGTTCTTCTGAATCTTCCTCTGTCACAAGCCGGAGAGAAGAAAAGAGGCGCGGTCTATGTGTGTGTGGGGGGGTGGGGGGGGAGGTTTGATCCGCGGTTTGATATATGAAACAAAAAAAAAAGTTGTTGGCACGTTCAGTCCACACACAGCGTGGTCATGGCGAGCGCAATAACGGAGGAGCTTGAACGCCCAGCGCCATTGAATCGGTGTGTTTATAAGTGCAGATTCGGTTGTGCAAAACGAGGGTTTTAAACACATGCTGAACGTGCTTGAACCACGTTACGACATCCCGTCGCGCACCCACTTCAGCAATAAGATTGTGCCAGATCTTTATGAGCAGGAGAAGAAAAAAGTTGTGGATGAACTATCCCGAGCATCATCTGTTGCGCTCATGACAGACGGGTGGACGTCCAGCGGAACTATAAGCCCTCACTTCATCACAGCTGACTGGGAGATGAGAAGACACGCCCCCTCTACGAGAGTCACCTTGCGCAGGCACTGACACAAGCAGTGGAGGAATGGAAGATAAAGATATCCCAGTCACACGTGATAATGCCAAAAATCAAATAATTACAGAGAATGAGGCAGGACTGGGACCACAGATAGGTGCTTTGCACATGTAGTGAATTTGGCATCACAGAAGGGAATCTCAGTCAATAGGATGGAGCGCCTCTTTGGGAGGATCAGGAAGGTTTCTTTCTTCCACCCAAGCACAACAGCTGCTCATGTGCTTAAGACAAAGCAAGAAATGCTAAAGCTGCCTGCTCATACATGATGTCCCAACGAGGTGGAACTCCACTTATGATATGTTGGAGCAGCAGGCAGCTATATACTCTGCATTGACCCACAACACCCTGAAGACAAATGTCACCCTGTCTGATGATGATGTGAGAGTGGCAGATGAGGTCCTCTAGGTGCTTAAACCCCTCAAAAGTGTTACATCTCTACTGAGCACTGAAACTTCACCATCTGTGTCAATGATCCTGCCACTGAAAACAAGGATTCTACAATCCATGGCTCCAAGTGTGGAAGACAGCAGCATCACTCCAGATGTCAGGCTTTATTTCACTACCTATGTTTCAAGGAAGATGATGTTTCTTCTTATGTTGCACTTAAACTTGTTTTTTATTAATGGTCATTGGTCCAAGTTTAAAGAAAGGAGGAATGCCTTTTTATGTTGCACTGTTTTTCATTAATTATGTTAAAAGGAAAATAAAAATGCATGTCAAGTTGATCAACATATTGTATTATTCTCCAGTGCAATAACAGTACTGAAATGAAGGCAAAAAGGGCATTAATGGGAGCTTTAAAAAAAAAAAAGAAGAAAAAAAGAAGTAACTAAATAGTTACTTTTCACAGTAACGCATTACTTTTTGGTGTAAGTAACTGAGTTAGTAACTGAGTTACTTTTGAAATAAAGTAACTAGTAACTGTAACTAGTTACTGGTTTTCAGTAACTAACCCAACACTGATGGTACACATCGTTTATGTATTCTGTGGGATTGTTGACAAATCTCAAATGACAAATAACCCTCATTGACCTTGAACAGACGCATAGAGCCATATGCCGCTCACACTGGTGTATGAATGTGAATGAATGTTTGGTGGTGGTCGGAGAGGCCTTTGGTGCAAATTGGCAGCCATGTTTCCGTCAGCCTACCCCAACAGCTGTGGCAACAAAAGTAGCTTACCACCAATAGTGTGAATGTGGAGTGAGTGAATAGAAAAGTGCCATGAAAATCTATTCCATTATAATTATTATTATTACATACACAAAAAATTATAGTGTAACAAGATTGATAGACTACCTTTCTACCCCCATAGAGACCAGGGGGATTCTGGGTTGCAAACAACATGAATCTTGGGTGAGCCTTGATAACTTCCTGTGTTTCCGGCACAAAAAGCTCCCTGTTGTCATCTAACAGCCTGTTGAGGGCTTCTAGAACATCAGTGGGGGCCAGGTTCAACTCATCCAGGATGATCCAGTAACCTTTTCTCATGGCACTGATCAGTATGCCTGCAAGCAGAACAACAACAAAACATTTAAGTCCGAGTCTGACGATGGCAAATTTTGATATCAAACAAGCTCTTACAGCAAGAGTGTTCTTACCCTCTGTGAACACCAGTTTGCCCCGATCGTCTGATGAGTAGCATCCTATGTACTCCTGGATGTCAGTGTGCTCGTGGTTGTTGATTCTAACGCAATGGTTACCAGTCGCTGCGGCCAGCCAGCGTATAAGGCTGGTCTTCCCCACAGATGTTTCCCCCTGGATAAGCACTGGGTGAATTCTGTGAAGATAAAGCATGAGGTGAGACTACAATACTTTTGTATTGCTAGCTCGTTATGTAGTCATTTAAGATAAAAGTAAACTTTTTAATTTTGTTTTCGATAAACATTTTGTTTATTGTTTGTAAAAGTATTTTCCCTATCTTTATTCATTTGATTTTGACATGCTGAATTATTTGTTTCACTTTGGTTGGATTTTGACTGTTTTATTTGCAAGTGTGTTCCTTTTTTTTTTGTAGTGCAACACAAAATATACAGCGAAGCGTAAAATATTAATTCCCCAAAATTAATTATTAGTACAATACCATACCTGCCAACTTTTGAAATCAGAAAAACCTAGTAGCCAGGGTCCAGGGCCCACCAGGACAAAGGATTTCAAGGGATTCAGGCTTCGCCCCCCGACGCAAAATGATTATTAGCATTCAGACAGGTAAAAATGTTGCTAAAACCATCACTTTTCTATCAGTCACAGTGACTTTTCAAAACAAAAATATTACAGCAAAAATCATATGGGTTGATTGACATGTTTATTCTGTAAGCTAACTTCAATAGTTTGAAATTATTTTGACAGTTAATGCCAGTTATCCTGTCAACCTTTCACAAGACTTCAATTTGTTAATTGAAAGTATAAACAGTATAAACACTTTTTACAGTAAACAAATGGTAAAACAGTACTAAACAATTCCATAAAAAAAAAAATTGGTGTCATTATTAACTTTCTGTCCAAGCTTGTATAATCTACTGCCTTGTTCAATTGTAAAAAATATTCTGTGCCTAAAATTCACATTTCTATCACAATTATCATACTGTAAACATGGTAAGCTAACTTCATTAAAATTAATAGTCCTGTCAATAGCATGGAATTACAATTCAAATGTAGTTTTTTTGTAAGCCTTTCAAAAGAATTCAAAATATGAAAAATTTATGAAAATTAATTTAAGCCATCAGACACTTGAAAAGTGGCACATCACATCTCTAATGTAATCATTTGAACTTTTCAACAGAAATAGAACTGCAAAAATATTAAGGACATACTTCTGTATTTTGGTAGTTATGCTGTCAACATTTAACAAGATTTCTTCAACTTGGACTTGAAAGCATAAATAGTATAAACACTTTTAACAGTATAACAGTACTAAACAATTCCAATAGATAACATTGGAAGCTTTTAGCCACCTTTTTGTGGCTAAAATCCGAAAAACGTTGAAAGTTTTCCACTTGTATCGCTAGCAACGGCATTAGACTTGTGTTTTTTTGTCCCAACGTGGTCTTTTACATCGCTAATTCCTCCGTGTCCGATCGAAAAATCTTGTCTGCACAAGGTGCAATTTGCGTAGTTTTCACCCTTTTTGGAACGGATAATTATTCCCGGATAGGCTTTTGAATATTCTTCACGGAATGACTGCAGTTTTCTTTTCGGTTTAAGACTCGTTTGCGATTTTTCTCCGGCTGATTCCATGATCGTTCGCTCGTTTGGAAACAATGGCAACAGGTGCCTCGTGCTTGGCAGCGGTGCTATAAATAGCCTCGCGCATGGCATTCGGAATGGCTCGATAGGAAGTTACGGGAAGCAGTGTCGATTGTCGTTGTTACGCGATTTCGTGAATAAAACTTTAAAAAAAAATTTTTTTTAAATTAATGAGAAACCGTATTTTTTATCACTGCAATCGTAACCCGGAGTAGGTTGATGAAAACCGTACTAATTACGGGAAAACCGGAGTAGTTGGCAGGTATGCAATACAATACAATACAAATTACACTAAAATGGTGAAAGGGACACACACTCAGATTAATCTTTTAACAAGTCTGGACTGAGGTCTCAGAGACCAATATGAACAATCCACCTGATCCTTACTAATTTATTCATACCAAACAGCTGCTAACGATTGTCAATGTTTCTAGGACAAGCTAAATCTTGACAGCCAGTCAGTGATTAAATGCTTACATTAATACTACAAGTTTACTTCAATATATAGAACACACTACATCAGTGGTCACCAATCTTTTCGAGCCCAAGATCCCTGGGCAAACCAAAGCAAAATATACCTCTGCGTCAACATACTGTATAAAAACACATGCTTTTTTTAGAATATATATACCGGTACATATACAGTACCGGTATATACACATACACACACACACACACACACACATATACATATATGTATACATATATATATATATATATATATATATATACACACACACATGTATGTATACATATATACATACAGTATATACATGTATGTATATACATATATATATATACACATATATATATACACACACATGTACCCGGTATATATATATATATATATATATATATATATATATATATATATATATATATATATATATATATATATATATATATATATATATATATACATATATATATACATACACACATACATGTATATATACATACATGTATATATGTATATATATGTACAACATGTACAAACAGCTTAGAAACAATATTTAAAATAAGTACCGGTATGGTGCCAGTATGCTGTTTTTTTTTCAATAAAATACTGGAAAGGATAGAAATGTAGTTAGTCTCTTTTATCCGAATATTAATTGTTTAATCGAAGTAATAATTGACAGATCAATCGATTATCAAATTAATCGTTAGTTGCAGCCCTAATATATATATTTTTTAAATTATTTTAATGTGCTAAGGTCCAATGACAAAGGAGTCACAGGTCACAAATGGCCCCTGGGGCGCACTTAGGGCACCCCTGCTGTAGAAGCCAACTGTTTATGGCCACTATAGTTTTAGTATCGTAATATATTTGTTCATCCTATGGTTACATATAGGACGCAAGTCACATGGTTGTCTTACGTTGGCATCGGAAGTAGTAAAATCAGTTTTTTCCTGTGTGATAAAGAGGGGATAGACGGAAAATTCCTTCTTTAGCTGCTGCCTTCCTTTATCATATATTACTGTCTTTGCATGTCAATGTTTAATTTTGTATTCACAATAAACACAAAATCCGTACTTTGGAGCAATATTTACGGACTCTCGTATTTGACTTGTTAGCTTTCCGTCGCAGGCGAGCAATGATGGTCGTGGTTGAGGGAAGAGTTGTTTGATGTTGGATGCTAGAAAATATCTGATGCGTTGCAACAGTCAACTTGAATACATTGTTGCATCTCAATGATTTTTTTGCACGAGCGAGTGAAGTGCGGCCGCGGTGTCGAGAGCGGCGGGATGCAGGTTAAAGAGAGGGAGAGAGAGACAGAGGCAAAGGTGTGCTGGCGTGTTCAGGGGTTAAATGCGTGGCTGTTGGCAGGTCTATTGGTGATATTATTACTTTTTTTATTCTAAAATTTTTGCAATTGACCGGTAGCTCAACTGGTCGATTGCAATCGACAGATTGGCCACCCTTGCACTACATCAGCAAGCAACTACATTTTTTGACAAGGAAGAGACAAAAAACATACAGTAGAGTGTAAAAATGTCTTCAGCAGGAATTCATATCTAGTACAATAAAATAAGAAATCATTCAAACTTGAAAAGTTAACTCAGAGTAACCATGCTTTTGGCCCTGCCTCAAACACTTGTGACTGCCACCTACTGTTAAAATTTGACTTAAATGCAACTGTCTTTTGCGTTGCATGAACTTTAAGAGAAAAAACGGTCCTAAGGTAATCAAAACTAAAGAAAGAGATGACATTTTTAGCTCTTGATCATTTCTACTTTTACCAAGAATACATAGCATCCCTCTTGTTTGTTAATACACTAAACTGGATAATTACTGACGAATGTATTAACATGAAACTCTTAAGCAGACAGTGTCCTTTAGGTTTTACTGGTTGACATACCCTGCAGATACCACTCGAGCAAGGTCCCTTAGGTTGAGTTTGACTGAGGCTGTGAGGATGTAGCTGGGATCCACAGCTGGGTCCATCTCACCCTGAGACACCCAATAGCCCTCTGCCGCCACACATGGTCGACCTTTAGGAGCCGAAATGGGCTAAAAGAAATGTAAAATTGGAGAATAAACTTCGGATAATAACATTGTTAATCAAAATGATCTATTTCTTGATTATGTTCCTGCATTAGGTCACACAAAATATTTGTATTGTTATTCAATAAGACTGAAGAGAGACCACTTCGAGGAGGTCTTACTTGTTTGAGACACTTGGTGTTTCCTTTCAAGATGTGCTGACAAACCAGTTTCTGGACCAAGGGATGGGACTTCCTGTCTAGCTGAGTCAGAAAGCTCAGACAGAAACCCTGCAAACATAAAGTAATTTCATTGCAAAGTACATAGTGGTGCTCCAGATTGGAAAGAGTAAGAGCACGCAGAACTTACAGAAAACCACAGGAGCTGTATATTCCAATAACACATTTTCTCAAACTAACCTCATAAAGTGAGCGCTGCACGGCGTGGCACGGGTTTGCTGCCACGTACTTCAGTGCCCTGCATAGCGTGCGCAGGCTGTAGTGGGGTCTGTGACCTGTACCGTCTACAAGGTGTGAGGAAGCCTCCTTTCTTATTGTCAGGTAGAAACTGTACACACATACACAAGTGCATCAGCATCATCACATCTTAGTACCTGTCTGTTTATATTTTAGGTTGATATCATATTTTTTAGCTATGATGTTCAAACTGATAAACATTTTTTTTTTGCAAATAATCATTAACTTTGGAATTTGATGCCAGCAACACGTGACAAAGAAGTTAGGAAAGGTGGCAATAAATACTGATAAAGTTGAGGAATGCTCATCAAACACTTATTTGGAACATCCCACAGGTGTGCAGGCTAATTGGGAACAGGTGGGTGCCATGATTGGGTATAAAAACAGCTTCCCAAAAAATGCTCAGTCTTTCACAAGAAAGGATGGAACGAGGTACACCCCTTTGTCCACAACTGCATGAGCAAATAGTCAAACAGTTTAAGAACAACGTTTCTCAAAGTGCAATTACAAGAAATTTAGGGATTTCAACATCTACGGTCCATAATATCATCAAAAGGTTCAGAGAATCTGAAGAAATCATTCCACGTAAGCGGCATGGCCGGAAACCAACATTGAATGACTGTGACCATCGATCCCTCAGACGGTACTGTATCAAAAACCGACATCAATCACTAAAGGATATCACCACATGGGCTCAGGAACACTTCAGAAAACCACTGTCACTAAATTCAGTTCGTCGCTACATCTGTAAGTGCAAGTTAAAGCTCTACTATGCCAAGCGAAAGCCATTTATCAACAACATCCAGAAACGCTGCCAGCTTCTCTGGGCCCGAGATCATCTAAGATAGACTCATGCAAAGTGGAAAAGTGTTCTGTGGTCTGACAAGTCCACATTTCAAATAGTTTTTGGAACTATTCGACATCGTGTCATCCGGACCAAAGGGGAAGTGAACCATCCAGACTGTTATCGACGCAAAGTTCAAAAGCTAGCATCTGTGATGGTATGGGGGTGTATTAGTGCCCAAGGCATGGGTAACTTATACATCTGTGAAGGCACCATTAATGCTGAAAGGTACATACAGGTTTTGGAACAACATATGCTGCCATCTAAGCGCCGTCTTTTTCATGGACGCCCCTGCTTATTTCAGCAAGACAAAGCCAAGCCACATTCAGCACGTGTTACAACAGCGTGGCTTCGTAAAAAAAGAGTGCGGGTACTTTCCTGGCCCGCCCGCAGTCCAGACCTGTCTCCCATCGAAAATGTGTGGCGCATTATGAAGCGTAAAATACGACAGCGTAGACCCCGGACTGTAGAACGACTGGAGCTCTACATAAAACAAGAATGGGAAAGAATTCCACTTTCAAAGCTTCAACAATTAGTTTCCTCAGTTCCCAATCGTTTTGTTAAAAGAAAAGGTGATGTAACACAGTGGTGAACATGCCCTTTCCCAACTACTTTGGCACGTGTTGCAGCCATGAGTTAATAAGTTAATTATTATTTCCCAAAAAAAAAAAAAGTTTATGAGTTTGAACATCAAATATCTTGTCTTTGTAGTGCATTCAATTAATATGGGTTGAAAGGGATTTGCAAATCATTGGATTCCGTTTATATTTAGATCTAACACAATTTCCCAACTCATATGGAAACGGGGTTTGTACTGCACATGACACTTTTTCATACTGCCATTTTCACTAGTCACGCTATGTTAATTTAATATATTACTTTTAAAATGTGCAACTGTTCCTGTTTGGTTCACGTCATCTTGGCGTTGTGAATATAAATAATGAATTGTGACATTTGCTGTAAAATTACTTCTCGTTATTGATACGAATACGATTGTAGACAAGACTTAACTGATGTATAGGTGTAAGTTTTGTGTAAAATTAAGTTATTAGGTTTGCAGAATTCAGACAAGTGGAGAAAAAATGTTGCAACCTTATGATGCCATCAATTACACTCCTGTGAGGATTCAAGTTTTTGAGGTAGTCTGAAACCAGGATCTGCAGGTCTGCTTCATTTTCCAGCTCCTCCACATACAGCTCTGTGAACCTGCAGTGATAAAACATTAAAATGTAAGTATAGTCATATTGCAATTAAGACAACATATATGGCCAAGCATCACCATACTGTACCTGTTCCTGAGGCCCAGAGGTAGGTTTCTCTTCCCCACATCAGTAGCTGGGTTCATGCAAGCAAATAGTCTGAAGTCCAGGTGTCTAACCAGGGGAGCTAAGTCAAGACCACAAAAAAATTACAATCTCCCATGCAGTATTATTCAAATAGGGCTGCACGATTTTGGGAAAGAACCTAATTGCAATTTTTCCCTCCAAAACTACGATTTGATTTTAGATTTTTATCTTTTATACATAAAAATGCATAAACTGTGAAAATAACGAGTGAAGAAGGACATGTGACCTTTAGACTGTCAATCAACATATTCTTGTCTCAAGGTGCCACACATTAGAACAATATGCAATAATTTACTTTCAAAAATATTTGGCTTTCTGCAGACCAATTTTGTCAAAATCATGCTCTTTAACTGAGGAAATACCCGATAAACACTATACAGTGTTTATATTGTAATCATAATATATTATAATAATGCAAGTAACCATTTTTAAAGGATATAAACTTTTATTTGTCCATCCGTGTTGATGGTCTAATAATGACCATCTGATTTAAAGCTGAAAAATTCCTACAATAGGACATTTGGCTTTGTAATCATATTGTTTCCTACAAATTTTGTTACTTTGCGGCGTGTAGGGAGACGGTCTGTCCGTGCTTCCATTGTGTGTAAGCTGGCGCCCTGTTCGAGTTTCCCAACACCAAGACAAAGATTGTGAATACAGTCTTTTACTGACCATAAGGCGCACTGCCGATGAATGGTCTATTTTTGATATGTTTTCATATATAAGGCGCATTAAAGGAGTCATATTATTATTATGTACATATTATTTTTTTTTTTCTAAATTGAAAACACTTACTTGTGGTCTACATAATATGTACTGGTGGTTCTTTGGTCAAAATGTTGCATAGATTATGTTTTACAGATCATCTTCAAGCCGCTTTCTGACAGTCGCTTCCGGATGTGCCGTTTTGTGGGCGGTCTTTTTTACGTGGCTCACCTTTGACACTGTCTTCTCCCTGTCATTTTTGTTGTAGCGGTGTAGCGTGCAAGAACGGGAGTGGAAGAAGTGCCAAAAGATGGAGCTAACTGTTTAATGACATTCAGACTTTACTTAAACCAATAACGGAGCAGCATCTCCTCATACAACAACACCGGAAATGTGTCCTGTGAAAAACCGTCCGACCAGAACTCTCTAATAACTAAAGTTCCTTGGGTGAATAATGTAAACTCACTACACCGGTGTGTTTTAGCGCTTTCATGGGGAGTTTACTGACAAATATAAGTAAGAACTTTACACTACTCTATATTAGACATGGCAACAGCGTAGGATGAATGTCCCATAACAAGAAGATAGAGAAAAAGAAAGGACTACAAAGGCGGACGCGCGCAATATTTCAGGATTTATGCAGATCCCAAATAGAGATCAGCAGGTACCCGAAGGTAAGAAAAGTTGCTTTTGCATAATATTCCGAAACAAGACGCCAGATAATATGTCTTACCTTACACACACACACACACACCATAATAATACTCGTATGTTGAAGCACATCAAGTGGTGCAGCTTCATAGCTTACCAAAGTCGTACTAAAACATTTTGATAGATTTTTTGAGTGCCGTGTGTAATGTTCTATATTTTCAATGGAACATATAAAATGTTGGTGTTGTTTACTTGAGTCATATTGCCATCATAGTGCAGTCTACACTTATCTCTTAGGTTTGACTGCCATTTACAGGTCACACTTATCATTGCTCCATGTACCAAATAAAATTGCAAAACCAGAATTATTCCGTACATAAGGCGCACTGGGTTATAAGGCGCACTGTCGAGTTTTGAGGGAAAAAAAGGATTTTAAGTGCGCCTTGTAGTCTGGAAAATACGGTAACTGAAATGACTACTGTTATATAAACGCGCTCAGATGCTGAAAGCGAGGCACAAAGTGAGATGTCTTTCTTCCTGTTTGAAGGAAGAAACAAACAACGCGAGGTTCAACAATTCTGAATGGCGAACATGGTTCTTATTCAAAGGCAGGTACCAGCGGAGAAAACCATCCCCCCAAAAAACTCTGCTTCTTGTGGTTACGTAATCACACTAATTAAAACCTCAATGTTGATTCGATGCCCGTTAATCGTGCAGCCCCAATTCAAAATGTGTGAATACCCTTTATTTCAAATGACTGTGTCAAGATTTACTCCAATGTTCCATAGCAGATATAGCCCATAAAACCTTGATTTTCCCCAGTACTATTAAATGTACTGGGGATGTGAAGAAAAACTTTACCCAGGCTACTATAAAACAGGAATGTACTTGTACAATTTAAATTAAAAAGTAAACAGTAGATTCTCAAACAGTGTAAGGAAAACAGTAAAAAATATACGCAGAAACTAATGACAAAGAGGTAGTGGTGATGCAAGAAGAAGTAAATCATCATCTGATGTCCTCTTGCTTTCTTGGATTCTAATTTACATTTAAAACATTTCCAGATTAACATGGTGTGGAGGGAGATGTGGCCAGCGCTGCCTGCAGGAGCAAAGGTCACCGCCTGTGTCCATGGTGCTGAGGACAGAGCACCATCAGACGGGGGCGTGGCAGTGCTGACGGCGAGACACAGCTGGCAGGTGATTAGATTTCACAGGTGGTACGTGTTAATCTAATCATCTGTTGTCTTTAACAGTAAGCGGCCGGGAGCAGGAGGGGGGAGAAAACACAACAGGGTTGTTTCGCGGCCGTGGCCACGGCTGGGCTCCCTCGGCCAGCGGCACACGCAGAAACTGGACGCTCCGCTGCTTCCACAACCTTCTCCTCCTTCCTCTTTTCCCGGTGGACAGCCAGGTGGTCCTCCGCCAACGCCACTGCCGCCCATGTCCTGAGGCCGGTGGTAGCGGCAGCGGCATTGGCGGAGGACCACCTGGCTGTCCACCGGGAAAAGAGGAAGGAGGAGAAGGTCGTGGAAGCAGCAGAGCGTCCAGTTCCGACGCCGCGCAGGATGCGTGCGCCGCCGGCTGAGGGAGATACAACCCTGTTGTGTTTTCTCCCCCCTCTTGCTCCCGGCCGCTTACTGTTAAAGACAACAGATGATTAGATTAACACGTACCACCTGTGAAATCTAATCACCTGCCAGCTGTGTCTCGCCGTCAGCACCGCCACGCCCCCATCTGATGGTGCTTTGTCTTCAGCACCATGGACAGAGGTGGTGACCTTTGCTCCTGCAGGCAGCGCTGGCCACATCTCCCTCCACACATGGATATTTTATATAAAACACCTCTTCGGTGTTACAACAATCCCCACACGAGTGTGGTTTTAAAACAGTCTGGAAAACCAATTCACCCACTATCATGCACATTTTGTTTAATCAGGAGCCCGGAAAAGCAGCCGCAGCTGACTTGGGGGCATTATGAACTGTTCATGTTGTGATGTACTAGACCGTCAATGACATTGGGGAGTGAGAGGGAAATGATGGAATCTGAGACGCATCAAGATCAGGACGTGGAAGATTCTGAATTGATGGACAAATGACTAAAAATCAATTTTTTAATTATTTTACAGTAAGTATTAAAGACAGTTTTAAAATGTAGAACTAGCGCGGACACACGGAGCAAAACACACTGCAGGATGAGAGGAGAACCTATACTAACCGCTAGGCTAGCTTGACTGTGAAAGAGCGAAACAACAAATTAACTCCTTTGTACACTCTAACAGAAGTCAAACAGGAATTGTGTTACAGCAGAGAGTAACCAGCTAAGAATAAATGAGCAAATAGGTTAATAGATCAGAAGAAAGAATAATATCACATATGTGAGCCATATACATATATGTATATGTTTTTGTGCGGGCAAAAGACCAAAACACATCGAAAAGTATGTGTTTTTAAAGTATCCATGTTTGTGTGGACATGGCTTTAGTTTTTGTTTTTTGTTTTTCTTTCAGCAGGACTAGTGTAGCGGTACATACTGCAGTCTTTCATGCAGTCAGTGCAGGTTAAATTTCCGGCCAGTTACACAACACTGTACCATCCATCCATCCATTTTCTACCGCTTGTCCCTCTCGGGGTCTCGGAGGTGGCTGGAACCTATCCCAGCTGCATTCGGGCAAAAGGCGGGGTAACACCCTGGACAAGTCGCCACCTCGTCGCAGGGCCAACACAAATAGACAATATTCACACTCACATTCACACACTAGGGTCAATTTAGTGTCCCAAGTCGGGATAATGTGTTAGAAATGTTATATCAAGACAAAATAATGTCAGGAAAAAATTCACATTGAGGATCAAAGCATTAGTCAAGGAATTGTATCCCAACAGGCAATACTCCAAAACAAAAAGTGCTATCTATTATATTAACACTTTGACATTCAGATAGCCCGCCGGACTGCTAACCCATTTGCATGAAGCACACCGAAACCATGCTGAAATTTGAATTGTATTATTTATTTTAATTTAATCATGACAAAACTTCAAAGACAAGATAGTGGCAGAAAGTTGCATAGAGTCAGTCAAGACTAAGTGTGACCAAGGTTCTGCAAACGGAACACCGCAGGAACACCTGCTCCTAACTTAACTTAAAACCTGTGTAAAATACTATTTTGGGTTAAATAAGCACTCATGCACCCAAATCGTAATTATAATACATTCAAATTAATTGATTAATCATTTTGAGGACACATGTTTGTATTAAAAAATATAGGCCAACATAAAAAACAATCATTCATTTTCAACATATTCACTCTCTTATTTGTAAGGAATTTCCCTTATTTTCAGAACACGTTACTTTGTTTTCAAATGCAAATTCGATAGCTATGAATAAGTATTGTAAGACATATCAGGAAATCAATCGCAAATCACTTTTCATAACCGTTACGTTGGTAGCGCCATCATTAATGTGTTACCTTTCAGGAGTTTTCTATGGATAGTTTGTGTGTTTGGACAAGTCAAAGCAAAAAGTATGACAATGAGAAACGATGACATGACAACGGAGAACGTTAGCCGCATATTTTAAGTAATGTATTGTATTCAATTACTTTTGATTATTTTCCATACTATACAACAAACCACCGCCGCTAACCTTCTGGCGGCACAATTGTTTATATCAGAACAGACAAGAGCACAGCCACTTGAACGACACCCCTTGAGAAGACCGGACGACCCCATACAGACTGAACCACAGACCGCAAAAACCCACCAGCATTTACACCTGTGGGCGATGAGTAGTCTCCAACTAAACAAACATGTATGTTTTTTGAAACACAAGGAGAACATGCAAACCCAACAGAGACGTCTTTAGTCTGACATTTGAATGCAGAACCCCCTGGCTCTGAAGCACACATGCTAAACACATGCACCAATACCACCTGAGAAATAAATTCACAATATGACCTTACCAAAATCTCCACGGTCCAGCAACACCAGCGATCCCGCACTGCCCTCTAAGAGTCCACTCAAACATTCCAGGGTCTCTGCTGCAGCCAGGTTGATCTCATCCAGCAAAATCCAGTGGCCCTTCTTTACTGCCTTGGCTAATGTTCCCTGTAAAAATACAAACAATAAGAAGCTGCTCCCACCATTTTGGTATTAATTTTTGTTAAAATACATAGGGATTAGTGACATGTTATTTTATGTACAGTACAGGCCAAAAGTTGGGACACACCACATTTTAATGCATTTTCTTTATTTTCATGACTATTTACATTGTAGATTGTCACTGAAGGCATCAAAACTATGACACCTGTGAAGTGAAAACCCTTTCAGGTGACTACCTCTTGAAGTTCATCGAGAGAATGCCAAAAGTGTGCAAAACAGTAATCAGAACAAAGGGTGGCTATTTTGAAGAAACTAGAATATAAAACATGTTTTCAGTTATTTCACCTTTTTTTGTTTAGTGCATAACTCCACGTGTTCATTCATAGTTTTGATGCCTTCAGTGACAATCTACAATGTAAATAGTCATGAAATTAAAGAAAACTCATTGAATGAGAAGGTGTGTCCAAACTTTTGGCCTGTACAGTATGTATATTGTATTATGTAGTATTGTCTATACACCTTGCTATATTTACTCCATTGTCACGTCGAGGCATATCTTGCTCAGGAGCACATCAGCAGTGCTCAGTAAATAGACCATTTCTGACAAAGGTCCAATTTCCTACACAAACATTGGCTAAGAATAGATTATTTTGAAGACATATGTGAGTGTATCTTTATTGACAAGTCTGAGAAACTGGAAAACAGTTTTACTGTATTGCGTGTAAAGTCAGATAAGGCATTTTAAATGTGCAACAAAGATCTGAATGAGCTTAACGGTTTGATACGGTCAAATTGTTCACTGATAGGATCAGGTGAAGTCCCCACTGTTAACTTGTACAAGATGAGAATAACAGAAATCTGATGGATGATTCTTGAAACTTTACCTCCACAAATGCAAAGACCATGGCTGTCTCACATGCTTCTATCTGCTTCTGAGTCTGACTCAGTTTGCTTGCCAAACCGTCCCACTTCTCCTGCAGCAAGGCGGCTATAGACAAACCATTAAAAACAATAGATGATGTACACAGCCCAGCATTTACTAGCATTATTGACTGTACACATTGTTTACCATTGGAGTCATCTTGCAAATCTTTAGCGAGGAAGGATTTGCAGACATGGTCCATGAGTTTGAGCAGGTCATGCCAACGCCTCTCCCTGAAGCATGTTTGCATATGGCCTAAAAATGTGAGGTTTTGCGACCTGGAGTAGGTCTGGGAGAACAAGTCTTCAAAGGCCTCCCGCAGTGGGATTAATATCTGCTTGTGGTCTACTGGCTTGTACCTGAGTTGGGCAGAAAACATAAATAACTAAGGATGATGCTGTACTACCCCCTAGTATGCTGCTGGGGGTGTGACGAAATCTTTATACTGTATATTTGTTGTTTAAGAGAATACCGTATTTTCCGGACCATAGGATGAACCGGATTATAAGGCGCACTGCCGATGAGCGGGTCAAGTCAGGTCTATTTTCATATTATTATCCGGATTATAGGGCGCATTAAAGGGTCATATTAGTATAATTTTTTCTAAATGGAAAACACTTCTTTGTGGTCTACATAACATGTAATTGTGGTTCTTTGGTCAAAATGTTGCATAGATTATGTTTTACAGACCATCTTCAAGCCGCTTTCTGACAGTCGCTTCAGGATACGCCGTTTTGTGGGCGGTCTTATTTACGTGGCTCACTTTCGGCAGCGTCTTTTCTCCGTCATCTTTGTTGTACCGGTGTAGCGTGCAAGGACGGGGGTGGAAGAAGTGTTGAAAGATGGAGCTAACTGTTTCATGACATTCAGACTTTACTTAAATCAATAACGGAGCAGCATCTCCTCATTCATGGCTCACTAGTGCAATGTGAAATGTGTCACGTGAAAAAACGTCCGACCGCAACGCTCTAATAACTAAAGTTCCTTGGGTGAATAATGTAAACTTACTATACCGGTATGATTTAGCGCTTTCATGGCGGGTTTACTGACAGTGGTTAGAGTGTCCGCCCTGAGATCGGTAGGTTGTGATTCATACCAAAGACTATAAAAATGGGACCCATTACCTCTCTGCTTGTCACTCAGCATTAAGGATTGGAATTGGGGGTTTATTCACCAAAAATGATTCCCGGGCGCGGCCACCGCTGCTGCTCACTGCTCCCCTCACCTCCCAGAGGGTGATCAAGGGTGATAGGTCAAATGCAGAGAATAATTTCGCCACACCTACTGTGTGTGTGACAATCATTGGTACTTTAACTTTAACTTAAGATATAAGTAAGAACTTTACACTACTTTATATTAGAAATGGCAACAGCAAATGATGAATGTCCCATAATAAGAAGATAGAGAAAAAGAAGAAGCTTATCGACTACAGTGTCGTCACGGACTGCAAAGGCGGGCGCGTGTACATTTTCAAGACTTATGCAGATTCCAAATACAGATCAGCAGCTACCAGAAGGTAAGAAAAGTTGCTTTTGCATAATATTGCCAAACAAATCGCCAGATAATATGTCTTATCTTATACACACACCATAATAGTACTCGTATGTTGAAGCACAGTACAATCCATCAAGCGGTGCGGCTTTATAGCTTACCAAAGTCGTACTAAAACATTTTGTTAGATTTTTGAGCGCCGTGTGTAATGTTCTACATTTTCAATCTAACATATAAAATGTCAGTGTTGTTTACTTGAGTCATATTACAGTCAACACTTATCTCTTATGTGTGACTGCCATCTACTGGTCACACTTATCATTTCACCATGTATCAAAAAAAAAGAGCTTTGAGGTCAGTAAGCACAACCAAAATTATTCCACACAATAGACGCTATAAGGCGCACTGTCGATTTTTGAGAAAATTAAAGGATTTTAAGTGCGCCTTATAGTCCAAAAAATACAGTACTTTAATTGTTGTTATTTAAGAGAAAAGCTTTCTCTCAGGATTCACAAATGTTTTTCTCGCTATGAACCAAACACGGCCAGATGCTAAAATGTATGCACAGATTGAACTTTCTTGCTGTCTGTTTGGAGGCGAAAGAGAAGGACAACAAAAAATGCACTCAGCTTGTCCAGTCATACTTTTAAAACATTTGTCATCAATGCTTAGATTTATTAAGTGCTTAAATCGTGAATAAAGGAAAGCTCATTACTAAAAAGGCAAACTTTTTTTTGGCTCTGTGAAAAGCATGAACATGGAGTTTTCCAAATATTTGTGAATGTCATTGATAACCATTAAGAAATATTAACACTTTAACTTTAATCGAAAAAGCCCTATCAATCCAGGCGGTGTTTGTCATCTGTACTTGGGAAGTTAAGGTTATGCGGTGTGTCTTCTTCTTGGCTCCGTAAATGCACCTTTGTTTCACTTATTAGAAAATCCCTGATGTAATGTTTGATGTTAAGAGTTCTGTTTAGCACAACTGTTTGTCAAGCCGTGTCGCACAATAGGGGATTGCATAGACAGTGTAGGTCTCTGTTGTATGTGTGTTTTGAGTGTGCCAAAGTCAGAGAATGACAGGTGACAGTTTAACATTAATTGTGAAAAAAATAAATCAGATCAATTGATCCAAAGTGCAATATAATGTTTCACCATCCTGGGGCACTTGACTTATTCCAGCCTCAGAAGGAGGTAAGAGCAAAAGTACTTAAGTTGATGGGAGAATATGCGGAAGGCCAAATTTGACGGGAAACGATCACGTTTAAAGGTTGCTCCACTCAAAGTGCTCGTCTTGAAAGAAGGCGCGCGATGAGAAACTAAAGTTGAGAGGGAAAATGCTACACGGCGAGAGTCCGGGAAATTGCGCAGCTTTTTGGCCATCTGGGCACTTAGTTGTTTTTTCTCAAGCTTTTATATCTTCTGGAACGGCTGGATGGCTCCACAGATGAGTACCGTACCAAAAAGTGGTATGGTTATGGTCCATATCTGTTAACTTGGTACCCTCTACAACCTTTGACAGTGAAAATACAAATGTTATATTTTGTCTGTGCCAGACCCAACTGTAATGGTTGTCCATGTCCATCTATGGGTTCCTTTTTGTCACTCACCCACCAAGTAGGTCAGCAGTGTCACTTTGTTGGTTCATGTTTACAACCATCAACTTATGTCCTGAGAGAGAAAAAATAGATACATGCATAAGGAACGATGATTAGTGATTGTGGATGTATTACTTGGGTATTTTTCATGTCACTACTTTAGGAAATCCATGTACAGTATGTCAACTTGCCGGGTGCCCAGCATTACCATTGCATGCCAGAAAGTGTTTTTAAGATGTAAGAATTGTGTGAGAAAAACTGACTTTAGATATTTGGAGTATTTTATCAAAATACATTCACTATAGTGCCGTACTGGGATCCACTATCATTTTAAAAGCCCCTGAAATGATCAGGAGAGAGCTCAGCAAGGCAGCTGTAATGTTATAAACAGCAAATCAAAAATAAAAATATGCAAAGAGCCAAAGATTTAATGTACACAATTACTTTAAACCTACTGCTGACCCTTTGGCCAGGAGTAGTTTTGTACACTCAGAGTGAAAAAGGTTGCAGGGTCCTTGTGTAATGTTCAAAAGTCGGGTGCAAAGTTTGAGTATGTTTGGTAGAAAATTAATGGATGGATGGATGTAAAATCATCACCTGTTACTCTGGCCAGGTGTTGAACAGTTGTTGTCTTTCCCGTTCCCGTCTCTCCCACTAGGAGAACAGGCTCCTGCTTTGCAACGCAAAGGGCCAGTCGCTCCAGGAGTACCGCAGCTGGTCGAGTGGCAGCAAACGTGTGATTATCACTGCTAAGAAAAACATTCAGAATAAACAATCAATTGATTAACTTGTGTTTGTTGTTTTTACCCGGAAAAATAAACATTTCATTATGATTTTCTAATTAAGTGCTTAATGGGGACGGCGTGGCGCAGTGGAAGAGTGGCCGTGCGCAACCCGAGGGTCCCTGGTTCAATCCCCACCTAGTACCAACCTTGTCATGTCCGTTGTGTCCTGAGCAAGACACTTCACCCTTGCTCCTGATGGGTGCTGGTTAGCGCCTTGCATGGCAGCTCCCTCTATCAGTGTGTGAATGTGTGTGTGAATGGGTAAATGTGGAAGTAGTGTCAAAGCGCTTTGAGTACCTTGAAGGTAGAAAAGCGCTATACAAGTACAACCCATTTATCATTTATTTATTTAATGGTGAGTGGGTCTTTTCTCATACAGTGGAATAAAATATTTGGGAAAGAAAGCACGTGCCGGTGAATCCCCTTCCCAGGGCATAGGCAGATGTGTCATAATATATTAAAGAAAACTAAATGTTATTTATTTCAAATGTGAGTGTGTTTGGAGAAATGTTTTAACACATTTGAGATGTAATTGAATTTTATGTTACTGGTTATACAAAAAAGTCATAGTTAATTGAATGAAAGCCCATGTTTCAGGGAGGAGTAGAGAAAGTTGGCGGCTCTTTTCCTTATTTTTGGACAGCCGCTTCTCTCCTGCGAGAAACTTAGCATTTTCAATTTGGGATCTTGACTGTTTGCATACTTTCATCAGGGTCACAAAAAGTATGGTTTGTCATGATACGATCCTGCAGATGTGTTAACATCAAAACATTTAAATAAAGACTAAATGTGTTACCGTTAACGCGTTTTTTTGACAGTCTTAGTTATTAATGTTAAAGGTAAAAGTTAAAGTGCCAATGGTTGTCACACACACACTAGGTGCGGTGAAATTATCCTCTGCATTTGACCCATCCCCACAGGGGAGCAGTGAGCAGCAGCAGTGGCCGCGCCCAGGAATCATTTGGTGATTTAACCCCCAATTCCAACCCTTGATGCTGAGTGCCAAGCAGGGAGGTAATGGGTCCCATTTTTATAGACTTTGGTATGACTCGGCCGGGGTTTTGAACTCACGACCTGCCGATCTCAGGGCGGACACTCTAACCGCAAGGCCACTGAGCAGGTTAGTACACATTTTGTCTCATAATTAATAAATCCACAAGTGAATCTCAATCAATTTTAAAATGTTTGAAAGCTTATTTATTTTAGTAGCTCAAATCAAAACGGGAAATTTGTATACCGTATTTTTCGGACTACAAGTCTCAGTTTTTTTCATAGTGGTGCGACGTATACTCCGGAGCGACTTATGTGTGAAATTATTAACACATTACCGTAAAATATCAAATAATATTATTTATCTCATTCACGTAAGAGACTAGCCGGATATCAGCAATCGTCACACACACGTCAACCAATGAAAATTTGGCGGAGGCGGGTCATGGCAGAAGTACATTGTGGGAAAAGAAGATGCTACAGCAATCGTCACACACACGTCAACCAATGAAAATTCGGCAGAGGCGGGTCATGGCAGAAGTGCATTGTGGGAAAAGAAGATGCTACCTGCTACAGTACTACTTCCACCATTTCAACATTGCCGGTAACTTATAAAAACAAAGGGCTGAACAAAAATGGCACCGAAAAGGAAATCATATACTGCAGGTTACAAGCTGGAAGTAGTGAAATATGCAGCAGGAAACGGCAATCAAGCAGCAGAAAGAAAGTTTGGAGTAAACGAGAAACTTGTAAGGGACTGGCGAAAAGCGGAGGCTACTATTACTGAAATGAAGAAAACTAAAAAAGCTAATCGCGGGCTAAAAGCTAGGTGGCCACAGCACGAGAAACAAATTCACAAATGGGTGCTTGAACAACGTGCTGCCGGGAGAGGCTTGTCAACCGTACAGTTGCGTCTCCACGCCCAGGTAGTTGCCAAGGAGATGAATATAAATGACTTTGCGGGAGGACCTTCTTGGTGTTACCGCTTCATGCAACGCAATCGCCTCTCTATCAGAGCAAGGACAACCATGTGCCAAAAACTGCCAGCAGACTTCCAATCCAAGGTAGACAGTTTCCGCAAGTTCACGAGCACAGCTTCACGGCAACCGGGAGAATGCGCCATGCAACTTTTCTGGATGTCATTGGATGGATCGACAAAGCATGGGCTTCAGTGACAACCGAAACCATCCTGTCCGGATTCAGGCTGGAATAATTGGAACTGCAACTGACGATGACTCCTTCGTAAGTGACGTACCGATAGAAGAAGAAGCGGCGCATTGTCTACCTTTAGAGTTTGCAGAGTTGTTTAGAAGCGACACCGAGGAAGATGATTTCATGGGATTTAGTGATCAGGAGTGACAGATTGTTTGGTAAACGTATAGCATGTTCTATATGTTATAGTTATTTAAATGACTCTTACCATAATATGTTACGTTAACATACCAGGCACGTTCTCAGTTGGTTATTTATGTGTCATATAACGTACACTTATTCAGCCTGTTGTTCACTATTCTTTATTTATTTTAAATTGCCTTTCAAATGTCTATTCTTGTTATTGGATTTTATCTAATACATTTCCCCCAAAAATGCAATTTATACTCCAGTGCGACGTATATATGTTTTTTTCCTTCTTTATTATGCATTTTCGGCAGGTGCGACTTATACTCCGAAAAATACGGTACTCTATAACAGTGGTTCTTAACCTGGGTTCGATCGAACCCTAGGGGTTCGGTGAGTCGGCCTCAGGGGTTCGGCGGAGGTCAAAACACACCCGACTCATCGTGTAAATACAAACTTCTCCCTATCGGCGTATTACGGATACGGCAACAGCTGACTGGTTTGCAGGTGTGTAATTGGTTGTGAGTTTATGCACTGTGTTGCTTTTGTTCTTTGAACAAGGTGATGTTCATGCACGGTTCATTTTATGCACCAGTAAGAAAAAACATGGTAACACTTTAGTATGGGGAACATATTCACCATTAATTAGTTGCTTATTAAAATGCAAATTAGTAACATATTGGCTCTTAACTAGTCATTATTAAGTACTTATTAATGCCTTATTCGGCATGGCCTTATTATAACCCTAACCCTCTAACCCTAACCAAATAACTCTAAATTAAGTCTTTATTACTTAGAATATGTTCCCCTAGTGTCCAAATAACTCTAAATTAAGTCTTTGTTACTTAGAATATGTTCCCCATACTAAAGTGTTACCAAAAACATATAACTTTGTCTTGAATTTGAAAAAAAACATTTTATTTTTCACTAAAGAAGGGTTCGGTGAATGCGCATATGAAACTGGTGGGGTTCGGTACCTCCAACAAGGTTAAGAACCACTGCTCTATTGGTTCTATATTAGATAGTCTAACTATCAACATTAAGAACTGTACGTAAACAAACAATGAAAGGGTAATATGCAAAAGAAAATGTTGGAAGTATCACTTATATTTACTGAGAGCGGTTTACAGAGCAATACATATAAGCAAATATTGTACATTGAGACGTTAAGAACACTGACAATCATGTGTATTCATACCACAGAGTTCAACTTGCTTAGCTCAAAACCCATGAAGCTGTGTGTAGGTTGCAAACTGCAATTTTAGGCACATATGCCAGGTTAGGACACAGTGTGTCTTGACAATCATCCGAATTAAACCAGGTCCAAGTAAAAATTGACAAAGAAAACGCCCAACTTACACACTCAGCTGCACTGTTTCAGTCTGCTTTCGAACCAGAGTCACTCGACCCACCAAGACCTCATTTTCAGTCAGCGATACGGCAGGCTGATACATCTGGCAGAAGTGCTGAACCTATGGGCATGAAAAATAATATTTTTTGGAACATTGTAACATAAATCAAATAAATATGGGCATTTGGATGAAACTTTCAGGAAAAGTCAGAAATGGAATAAAAAACATATGATTAGATTTTGGGGGTGACCGGGGATTGCATATATATATATGTATTCATATATATATATATATATATATATATATATATACACACACACACACACACACACACACACACACACACACACACACACACACACACACACACACACACACACACACACACACACACACACAGGTAAAAGCCAGTAAATTAGAATATTTTGAAAAACTTGATTTATTTCAGTAATTGCATTCAAAAGGTGTAACTTGTACATTATATTTATTCATTGCACACAGACTGATGCATTCAAATGTTTATTTCATTTAATTTTGATGATTTGAAGTGGCAACAAATGAAAATCCAAAATTCCGTGTGTCACAAAATTAGAATATTACTTAAGGCTAATACAAAAAAGGGATTTTTAGAAATGTTGGCCAACTGAAAAGTATGAAAATGAAAAATATGAGCATGTACAATAGTCAATACTTGGTTGGAGCTCCTTTTGCCTCAATTACTGCGTTAATGCGGCGTGGCATGGAGTCGATGAGTTTCTGGCACTGCTCAGGTGTTATGAGAGCCCAGGTTGCTCTGATAGTGGCCTTCAACTCTTCTGCGTTTTCGGGTCTGGCATTCTGCATCTTCCTTTTCACAATACCCCACAGATTTTCTATGGGGCTAAGGTCAGGGGAGTTGGCGGGCCAATTTAGAACAGAAATACCATGGTCCGTAAACCAGGCACGGGTAGATTTTGCGCTGTGTGCAGGCGCCAAGTCCTGTTGGAACTTGAAATCTCCATCTCCATAGAGCAGGTCAGCAGCAGGAAGCATGAAGTGCTCTAAAACTTGCTGGTAGACGGCTGCGTTGACCCTGGATCTCAGGAAACAGAGTGGACCGACACCAGCAGATGACATGGCACCCCAAACCATCACTGATGGTGGAAACTTTACACTAGACTTCAGGCAACGTGGATCCTGTGCCTCTCCTGTCTTCCTCCAGACTCTGGGACCTCGATTTCCAAAGGAAATGCAAAATTTGCATAGTTGGGTGACGGTTTGGGGTGCCATGTCATCTGCTGGTGTTAACGCAGTAATTGAGGCAAAAGGAGCTCCAACCAAGTATTGACTATTGTACATGCTCATATTTTTCATTTTCATACTTTTCAGTTGGCCAACATTTCTAAAAATCCCTTTTTTGTATTAGCCTTAAGTAATATTCTAATTTTGTGACACACGGAATTTTGGATTTTCATTTGTTGCCACTTCAAATCATCAAAATTAAATGAAATAAACATTTGAATGCATCAGTCTGTGTGCAATGAATAAATATAATGTACAAGTTACACCTTTTGAATGCAATTACTGAAATAAATCAAGTTTTTCAAAATATTCTAATTTACTGGCTTTTACCTGTATATATATATATATATATATATATATATATATATATATATATATATTCATATATATATTCATATATATATATATATATATATATATACTCATATACTCTAATTTACTGGCTTTTACCTGTATATATATATATATATATATATATATATATATATATATATGTCTTAATAAGGTTATCCAAAAAATAGTGCTCGATACCGTAGTAGAGCGCAATATATGTATGTGTGGGGAAAAAAAATCACAAGACTATTTCATCTCTACAGGCCTGTTTCATGAGGGGGGTACCCTCAATCGTCAGGAGATTTTAATGGGAGCATTCGCATACCATGGTTTATATAGGGCGCAGAGTGGGTGGGTACAGGCTGGCCTAGGGGTGTGGTGATTGGTTCATGTGTTACCTAGGAGGTGTTTCCGTCTATGGCGGCATGTTGTTACAATTTCGCTGCGCTTGTTGAGGGATGACAGGTCTGGACGGTAGATAATAAACAGTTTCTCTTTCAAGCATAGGTTGCATCTTTTATTACCACTATTGTAAGGTGTGCTGGATGCAAGAATTTGCCATGTTATTGAATATTCAACATTATTGTCTTTGAGGTCCCAAATGTGTTTGCTGAGTTCTGTGGTATTTCGCAGGTTTTTGTTCCTGAAAGAAGCCTTGTGATTGTTCCATCTGGTTTTGAATTCACCCTCGGTTAATCCTACATATGTGTCGGATGTGTTAATGTCCTTGCGTATTACCTTAGATTGGTAGACAACTGATGTTTGTAAGCATCCCCCGTTGAGGGGGCAATCAGGTTTCTTTCGACAGTTACATGCTTTGTTGGTTTTGGAGTCGTTCTGACTGGGGGTCGACGGCTCATTTGCAATTGTTTTGTTGTGGTTTGAGATGATTTGTCGTATATTGTTCATGCAGCTGTAGCTCAATTTGATGTTGTTCTTGTTGAATACTTTTCTTAGGTTGTTGTCTTTGGGAAAGTGTTTGTCAATCAGGTTGAGGAATTTGTGTCCAATGTTCGTTGAGACGTTTTTGCTGTATGGGGGGTTGTACCAGATGATGCCGTTTCGTTTTCTGTTCTTTTTTGGCTGGTTTCCTGGCGTGGGTTCATAGGTGAGGGTGAAATTGTATCCGCTTTCATCATTGACGTCACTATGGGAAGTTTTGACGGAGCAGAAACGTGTGAACTCGTTGGGAGTTTCCTCCTCTCCCAGCTCGCTAGCCTCAATCTGAACCTTGGTATTTACCGTGATGACGGACTGGCAGTGTGTCGCGCCTCGCCAAGGAGCAGCGAGAATACCAAGAAGCGCATATGCCAAATTTTCAAAGAGAACGGCCTACGGATCACGATTGAAGCCAACAAGCAAACCGTCAACTTTCTTGACGTCACTTTCAACCTGAGAAATAACAGCTACCAACCATTCACGAAACCCAACACAACACTCCAATACGTGCACCATGACAGCAACCATCCACCCACCACCACGAAAAGAATACCTACCGGAATCAATAAAAGGCTATCGATGCTGTCATCTAGCAAAGCTGAATTTGACCAAGCAACCCCCCCGTACCAAAAAGCCCTTGATGAAAGCGGATACAATTTCACCCTCACCTATGAACCCACGCCAGGAAACCAGCCAAAAAAGAACAGAAAACGAAACGGCATCATCTGGTACAACCCCCCATACAGCAAAAACGTCTCAACGAACATTGGACACAAATTCCTCAACCTGATTGACAAACACTTTCCCAAAGACAACAACCTAAGAAAAGTATTCAACAAGAACAACATCAAATTGAGCTACAGCTGCATGAACAATATACGACAAATCATCTCAAACCACAACAAAACAATTGCAAATGAGCCGTCGACCCCCAGTCAGAACGACTCCAAAACCAACAAAGCATGTAACTGTCGAAAGAAACCTGATTGCCCCCTCAACGGGGGATGCTTACAAACATCAGTTGTCTACCAATCTAAAGTAATACGCAAGGACATTAACACATCCGACACATATGTAGGATTAACCGAGGGTGAATTCAAAACCAGATGGAACAATCACAAGGCTTCTTTCAGGAACAAAAACCTGCGAAATACCACAGAACTCAGCAAACACATTTGGGACCTCAAAGACAATAATGTTGAATATTCAATAACATGGCAAATTCTTGCATCCAGCACACCTTACAATAGTGGTAATAAAAGATGCAACCTATGCTTGAAAGAGAAACTGTTTATTATCTGCCGTCCAGACCTGTCATCCCTCAGCAAGCGCAGCGAAATTGTAACAACA